>NC_053025.1:152619231-152737904 GCF_003073215.2 Triticum urartu
GTTTATGGAATTTACCTGACCACGAAGAATGTTGCACACTACTTCTCAGACCACTCGGTTTCAGTCGTCAGCGACACTTCATTATCAAAAAGTCTGAACAATAGGGATGCAAATGGCCGAGTGGCAAAGTGGGCGATTGAACTCCTTCCATTGGATATCAAGTTCGAGGCAAAGAAAGCAATCAAGTCCCAAGCGATAGCAAATTTCCTCGCCGAGTGGATTGAACAGCAGCAACCGACTCAGGTTCACTTGGAACATTGGACTATGTTCTTTGATGGATCCAAGATGCTGAATGGCTCTGGTGCTGGGGTAGTCCTGGTATCCCCAAGAGGCGATAAACTCAGTTATGTTCTCCAGATTCACTTTGATTCTTCCAACAATGAAGCTTAATATGAGGCACTTCTATATGGGTTGCGTATGGCCATCTCACTCGGCGTCTGACGCCTGATGGTTTACGGCGACTCAGATTTAGTGGTCAATCAAGTGATGAAGGAGTGGGATATCAGGATCCCAGCTATTGATAACCCACAAGTATAGGGGATCGCAACAGTTTTCGAGGGTAAGTATTTAACCCAAATTTATAGATTTGACACAAGGGGAGCCAAAGAATATTTGAAGGTATTAGCAGCTGAGTTGTCAATTCAACCACACCTGGAGATTAATTATCTGCAGCAAAGTGATCAGTAGCAAAATAGTTTGATAGTTTTGATAGTAGTGACAACAACAATAGTAACAATAACAGTGATAGTAGTAATGTTGTAGCAACTGTAAAAGTGATGATAGCAGTAGTAACTTAGCAAAAACAATATGGAAAAGTTCGTAGGCATTGGATCGATGACTTGTTGGATGATATTCATCATGAGACAGTTATAACCTAGGGCGATACGACACTAGCTCTAGTTCATCGATATAATGTAGGCATGTATTCCGTAAATAGTCATACGTGCTTTATTAAAAGAACTTGCATGACATATTTTGTCCTACCCTCCCGTGGCAGCTGGGTCCATATTGGAAACTAAGGGATATTAAGGCCTCCTTTTAATAGAGAACCGGAACAAAGCATTAACACATAGTGAATACATGAACTCCTCAAACTACGGTCATCACCGAGAGTGGGCCCGGTTGTTGTCACTCCGGGGTTGTCGGATCATAACCGTAATAGGTGACTATAACTTGCAAGATCGGATCTAAAACATGGATATAATGATGAATTCATAAACGGTTCAGATCTGAGTTCATGGCACCCGGGCCAAAGTGACAAGCATTAAGCATAGCAAAGTCATAGCAACATCAATCTAAGAACATAGTGGATACTAGGGATTAGGCCCTAACAAAACTAACTCGATTACATGATGAATCTCATCCAACTCCTCATCGACCAGCGAGCCTACGAAGGAATTACTCACTCCCGGTGGGGAGCATCATGGAATTGGCGATGGAGAAGGGTTGGTGATGACGAAGAACGAAGATCCCCCTCTCCGGAGCCCCAAACGGACTCCAGATCTTCCCTCCCGAGGAAGAAAAACTATTTACACGGGAAAGCTCCCAACAAGCAAAAGAAGAACAAGGAAATGTTTTTGGATTTTCTTTTTAGTGCTACTACTAAGCATGCATAGAAAGTAAATTATTACACCTATTTTTTTGGTTTTTCTAAAGATTTTCAAACACACAAGAAGAAATCAAGAAACTAAATCTAAGAATGGATGATACAATGAAAAGGTGTGAACACCGACAAGTGGAATAAGTGGACATGAATGTAAAGTCGGTGGAAGCACGTACTCCCCCAAGCTTAGGCTTTTGGCCTAAGTTGGTAATCGATCAGTAGCCTGGAGGGTAGTAGGGATCCTGAGGAGCGGACATCCACTCATCCCACTGCGGAGGTGCCTGTGCAGCCTTAGCAGCAGCCTGAGCATTCCAGTAGGCGATAATGTCTGCATGCATAATCCGGTATCCGCCCCTGGCAACAGCATCAAACAGAGCAGGTGCAGGCAAGGGGATAACATCACGAGTGTCAACGCTATAGACCAAGTTATAAGGAATGGCAATATCATGACGATCATGTGCAAGAATGTGATGGTGATCCATGGTTGCACGGTCTAGGTAAACTGTGGTAAGTGGGAAATCATGAGGGCGTATCTCAACCTCGATGTGAGCCACCAACCGAGTAGCAAAAATCCCACCATGTATTTTACCCTGGGATTTATTAAGATGGAGGCGACGAGCCACAATAGCTCCCAAGCTTTAAGTGTTGTCGCCCTCTATTGCACGATGTAAAACAACAAGGTCCGGTGAACTAAGTGCACCCACCTTCTACCTAGCAAGCAAGCATTTCGTAATAAAAAGTGCAAAGTAACAAACAACAGGGAAATGTAAGCCGCCGGCAGTGATGGCCGACACTCTTCTCTCATCACCCACTGTCAAAGTGCGACAGAAATCCTCAAACTTGGCCGGCCTAGGCTCAGCCAAGCTTCCATCAGAAGGGATCAAGCATATGTCACAAAATTCAGTAAGTGGTATCTGATGGTTTTCAGCATATAAATCAAAGCTCACTTCAGGAGGATTATTTCTAGGCAAGAAAGTAAAGCTTTGAACAAAGACGTTTGTGAGGATTTGGTGTTGGTCACACTCATCTGCGATGAAGTCGGTGAGACCGGCAATGACAATGAATTGCATGAACTCCTCATGAATTCCAGCTTCTTGCAGGAACGGGATGTGCGGCCATTCGCACGGCCGTACCTCCGCAAACCTCCGAGGGTGGAGATCATTGTCAGAAGACTCCCCAATAACACCCTTGGAGTTCTTTTTCGAGCCAAACTTCCTGAAGATATTCATGTCCCCCTACAATTTTCAAGCAACAATCCCCCGAAACAGTTTCGGAAACGGAGCTTCGAGCAAAGAGATCGACATCCGCGGGTTTGAGCTCAAGAACACGAGAGAGAGAGCAATGGGGATTTTTTCTGGAGGTAAGTGATGATGTGGGATGAAGAGGTAAGTGAGGGGGCCCACGTGGGGACCACAACCCACCAGGGCGCGCCTGGGGGTCCTGGCGCACACAGGTGGGTTGTGCCCACCTGGTGCACCTCCCTCTGGTATTATTTGCACCAAAAATTCCTAAATATTCAGGAAAAAATCATATAAAAATTTCAGGGCATTCTGAGAACTTTTATTTTTGGGTCATTTTTTATTGCACGGGAAATTTAGAAAACAGACAAAACATGGCATTTTATTTTATTTAACTAATAAAAACATAAAACAAAAAGTAAGGACAAAAGGTAGTGCTTACTAAATTCATCAACTTCATACCGTTCAAAAATGATCCATTAATAAGGTTGATCAAGTCTTATTAACAACCACTTTCATTAGCATGAAACCGAAGAACTTTCCTAAATCACCAAGTTACCTCAATGGGGATTCGCATTTCCCCAACTATAAGCATTTCATATTTCTTTTTGGCAGTAGGTAGAGGTATTTGAAAACTTCCAATAGTGATTGTCGGAGATTTTTCAATAACATTAATACCATTCACTTGGAATTGTTTCTTCGGAAAGTGCACTGTATGCTCATTGCCATTAATATGAAAAGTGACCTTGCTTTTATTGCAATCAATAACAGCCCCTATAGTATTCAAGAAGGATCTACCAAGGATAATCGACATGTTGTCGTCCTCGGGCATCTCAAGCATAACAAAGTCAGTCAAAATAGTAATATTAGCAACAACAACGGGCACATCCTCACAGATATTGATAGGTATGGCAGTTGATTTGTCTGCCATTTGCAAAGATATTTCAGTAGGTATGAGTTTATTCAAGTCAAGTCTTTTATATGAAGAGAAAGGCATAACACTAACACCAGCTCATAAATCACACAAAGCAGTTTTCACATAATTCTTTTTGATAGAGCAAGGTATAGTTGGTATTCCCGGATCTCCAAGTTTTTTAGGCACTCCATCTTTAAAAGTATAATTAGCAAGCATAGTGGAGATTTCAGCTTCCGGTATTTTTCTCTTATTTGTGATGATGTCTTTCATGTACTTTGCATAAGGAGGCATTTTCAAGATATCAGTCAAGCGAGTACGCAAAAAGACTGGCCTCCGCATTTCAGCAAAGCGTTCAAATTCTTCATCATCTTTATTTTTAGTTGACTTGGGTGGAAAAGGCATAGGTTTTTGAACCCACGGTTCTCTTTCTTTACCGTGTTTTCTAGCAACAAAGTCTCTTTTGTCATATCTTTTATTTTTAGGTTGTGGGTTATCAAGATCAACAGGTGGTTCTATCTCAACATCATTATCTGGTCCTTTATCATTGTTTGGTTGAGAGTCTTCATGAACCTCATCATTATCTTTTTCATTATCAGTATGTGAGTGTTCATTACCAGATTGAGTTTTAGCATCAGAGATAGAAGTTTCATTATCATTATCACGAGGTTTTTCTATTTTAGGTTCACTAGAGGTATTCAAAGTCCTATCATTTTTCTTCTTCTTTTTCTTTCTAGAAGGACTAGGTGCATCAATGTTTACACTTTGTGAATCTTGTTCAATTCTTTTTGGGTGTCCCTCAGGATAAAGTGGTTCTTGAGTCATTTTACCTCCTCTAGTTGCAACTCTAACAACAAAGTCATGCATATTATGATTCATTTCATCAAGTAATTCTCTTTGTGATTTAGCAACTTGTTCTAACTGAGTTTGAACCATGGAAGCATGTTTTCCAACACCTCTAACATCATTTGAAAGTCTAAATAACAAGTCACTCAAGTGAGCAATCATATCAAAATTATATTTCAATTGTTTCATAACATTTGCATTGAAGTGATCTTGTTTTCTAATATAGTTTTCAAACTCATGATGGCATTGACTAGGATGCATATTGTGAGGATTATCATTTTCATTGAACTTCATAAGAGAATTTACCTCTACCACCTTAAGCATTGGTGGTGTATTAAGCCCATGTATTTCTTCAATAGGAGGTAAAATTTTAACATCCTCAACTTTAATACCTTTTTTCCTTCATAGATTTCTTTGCCTCTTGCATATCTTCGGGACTGAGATATAATATGCCCCTGTTCTTCGGAGTGGGTTTAGCCGGTGGTTCAGGAATGGTCCAATCATCATAATTTTTCAGTATGTTATTCAATGATTGTCGGGGGAAATCGACACCTATGGAATCACTGGGATCCCTTCTACGGTTGGGGGGCGCGAGGTTGTGCAAAGAGCGGGTCTGGCAGGAAGCACAAAGATCGTTTACCCAGGTTCGGTCCGCGAAGATGCGCAATACCCTAGTCCTGCTTTGGTGTATGTATTTGAGTGTTCTTGAGTACTTGAGCTAGCTACGGTGCGTGTGTAGCCCAAAAGATCCGAATCCCTCTCCTCGACGCCTGGGCCTCCTTTTATAGACAAAAGGGGTTGCCACAGAGGCACACAGGAGGTGGAATGGTGTACAGTGGATGAGTCTATCCTCTGGTTCCGTCGGACAAACACATTTAATGCGCTGCCGACGTGCCCCTCTTGCTTTATCGGGGATGGCAAGGAAGCTTGTCCCAGCTGTCACCACCTCGCCTGTCTTCGACACGCGTCCAAGCTGACGAGGCATCGTAGCACCACGTTGGCTGGCTGCTGGGCTGGCGCGGTGGTGGAATCTTCACGAAGATCTGCATGCCTCCATGCAGGTGCTTGCTGAGTCGGCATGGAGGCCGCTCGTCGCCATGCAGGTGCCTGCCCAACTAGTTGAACTAGCAGCTGCACGGGGACGGCAGTGGAGTCTTGGCAAGCGTGGGCCTGGCTGCGGCCCCACTAATGTCCTCGGCAAGGGTCTTGCCGGGGCCCCCGGCAAGGGTTTTGCCATGGCACCGCGGCCGTCCCCGGCAAGGATCTTGCCGGGGGTCTCGTGGATTTCCTCAACAAGGACCTCGTCGAGGATCGTCGTCTTCTGGTCCTCATCTGATCTTGTGTATTTATGATCTTCACAAAGATCTGCATGCCACCACGGAGGTGCCTCCCAAGCCTTGGTCCTAATGTGGTTGATGGTGTTGGAACCCTTGGGCTCAAGGGTGGCGTGCTCTGCTGGCGTCAGGCAAGTTGCCCCGGCAAGGCTCCTGCCGGGGCTACGGAGGCCGCCCCGGCAAGGGTCTTGCCGGGGGAGTCCACCTCGCCCTCTTGCTCTTTGTGTCTCTGGTCTTGACGTTGCTTCGGTTGTCTTGTGCTCCAGCTTCCCTCCTCTGCCCTGCCAAGTGCGGCCGTGGGCGTGGCTCTGACTGCCCGTGCACAAGTAAAGGGCTCAAAAGGGGAGCCCCTACTTTTGTACACCGACAGGAGCCCCTGAGCCTGGGCCACACATAAGCGCGACGCGTTTTTGGCTAGGCCCAGAATGGTGCGCGCGGGCAGGCGGGGCAGATTTTTTACCACAGTATTTTTTCCGTCCGTTGCGCTTCCCCACGACCAGCGTTGAACGCGCGACGTGGAGGGTCGTGCGTGACATGGGGGTCATGCGTGACGTGGGGGTCATGCGTGGGATGGTTCCTGCACGCATGCATCACATCGTGGTAAAGAGGTGGTTCGCGCCTTCTCCATAAAAACAGGAAAACGCAGAGGCGCGGCTCATTTACTGAGTGGACTCGGGTCATGGTCTTCAAGGCGTCCGCGCCCCACGATCATGGGGTGGAGAACGGTCGCCTCACCCGTCCCCTTGATTTTTGCTTGCTTGCCACGTGTCCCCCATGCCCTTAAGGTGGCAAGCGGTGGAGGCGGGAAACCGGGCCATTGCTGATTGGAGCAGCGGGTCGGTCTTGATTCCCTGCCCCTTTATAAGAAGGGGGAGGGGATGGCATCCCATATTCTTTCATCATCCATCTCCTTCCACTTCGGATCCTTTCTTCCATCTGCCATGGCGAGTGGGGCGCCGGCCCTTCGATGGTGGCGGCGAGGGTCTCTGCTCGACAATGCGTCCCTCCTTCCCAAGAGCTTGCGGCGGCGGAGCCGGCCATGAGAGGAAGGGGGAGGGGGCGAGGCTGAGGTCGTCGTGGTGCTCGGGGAAGAGGGGGACGGGCGGCGCACCAGCCTTGCCTCTGCTAGCGATGCCTCCCCCAATGGAGGGCCATGTCAGGGACCAGCCCCGTGAGTTCTTCATCAGGCTGCACCGACCACCGCGCCATCGCCTTCATTTCCCTGCTCCATTTGCTCAGGAGATGAAGCTCGATCCGCCCCAGACCCTGAGGTTGCATATGAAGGGCTGCGGGAACGGCGGCACGCGGGTCGACGTCGACTTTCCCATTCCTCATGTTATGTACCTTCATCGTGGATGGAAGGCTTTCGCTCGTGTCCACAGCCTGACGGCAGGGCTTGTTCTCTACTTCAAATTAATGGAGAACGACCTGCTCTCCATCAAGGTTTTTGGGGACCTTGGAACTCGCCTAAAGTGCTGCGTGGAGAGCTCCTCCGATGATGAAGACTACTCCTCGAGCGGGAGTGACGAGGAGGACAACGACAACGACGATGAGGGCGTCGAGCGGGGGGGGGGGACACTGATCTCGACTGATCGCGTCGCCCATCCCTCAGCCACGCGCCCCACCGAGGGCCTTCCTCGTCAAGCTCTCCATCGGCGCGTTCCCCGTTGCCTCCTTGGGCGGCTGGCATAGGAAGGCCGGAGAAGACGAAGAAGGCGGGTGACGGGCCGTCAAGTCAGAGTACGCGGGCACCGACGCCTTCGTCGCATATTGTCGGCCCGCTGCCTCATCTTTCGGCTCCTCTCCCGGCGTCTTCTGCTGCTTGTACCTCGCCTAGGCGTTCTTTGCACTACAAAAAAATACACTTCCGTGATGATACGTGTTTGTCACAGTAGGTCACGTTTTCTGTCATGCATGTACATCCATGACAAATTTTTGACAGAATCAAGATAGTCATACCTGTGCTGTCATAGAAGTGTTCCATGACATTACCAAAATTATCATCACGGAAGTGTCCACTTCCATGACGATAAATCACGCGTCACAGAAGTGCTTTTGTCAAGGGTGACCGACACGTGGCATCCACCGTAACGGAACACCGTTAAGCTATCGGGTCCGGTATTGGATCCGATAACCCGTTAACAGCCCCGACCAATGGAGATTTTCCACGTGTAAAATCATCATTGGCTGGAGGAAACACGTGTCGGCTCACCGTTGGGACAGATGTCATCCACTCATTGGACCCAAAAGCCTATGATACATCGACACGTGGCACGACCCAATAGAGGCCCATTCCCGTGAAAAGGCCTGCCTGTTTGACTTGGTCAAAAGGTGGCGGGCCGGCCCACGGCAGGCCTGTTAATGGCATGTTCGCATATAGCCCATTTACAGCCCGCTAACCCAGGGCCCGTTTACGGCCTATCCGAATTAGGCCCAGTAGCGTCATCTAGGCCATCCAATATAATTCCAGCCCGTTTTAACTTTCGGCCCATGTATGGCCCATGACGTCTTTTGGCCCATATGAGGCCCTTATGAAAGTGCAACTGTCCCTTGGTGGTTTTGGTAATTCCTAACAACATATAGCTCATTGAGCTAACATTATTCCAAGATTAATATTTCAGGAAAAGCTCAATGGATGGCATGGCATGGATGAGGAAAGTGGATCCCTCAAAATTATAAGGACAAAAGATTGGCTCAAGCTTCAAGATCAAGACTCTACATTTTCTATTTTAGTGATCCAAGATCACATTGAGTCTATAGGAAAAGCCAATACTATCAAGGAGGGATGAGGTGTTGTTTAATGAGCCTCTTGCTTCATGTGCTTAGTGATATGCTCCAAAACCCTCAACTATCTTCCCACATCCACATTTGACCTAAACCAAAAGTCAAACTCAGCCCCACCGATTCTTTCTATCCGGCGCCACCGAGTTTCAAATGTCATAGCCACTGCCACAAACCCTAGCAAATCGGTTTCACCGATAGGGATCTTGGTCTCACCGAGATGGGATTGCAATTTCTCTGTTTCCCTTCGTAACGTTTCGGTCTAACCGAAGTGAGCGATCGGTCCCACCGAGATTGCAATGTAAACTCTCTGTTTCCTTTTCGTAACATTTCGGTCTCACCGAGAAGAGCGAATCGGTCCCACCGAGTTTACCTGACCAACTCTCTGGTTAGCTTATTACCAAAATCGGTCCCACCGAGTTTGTGTAATCGGTCACACCGAGATTACATTATGCCCTAACCCTAACCATATCGGTCCTACCGAGTTGCATCTCAGTCCCACCGAAAATCCTAACGGTCACTAGGTTTGCTGAATCGTTCTGACCGAGTTTAACGATTCGGTCCCACCGAGTTTGGCAGATTGTGGGTAACGGTTAGATTTTGTGTGGAGGCTATATATACCCCTCCACCCACTCTTCATTCGTGGAGAGAGCCATCAGAACATGCCTACACTTCCAATACACATTTTCTGAGAGAGAACCACCTACACTTGTGTTGAGGTCAAGATATTCCATTCCTACCATATGAATCTTGATCTCTAGCCTTCCCCAAGTTGCTTTCCACTCAAATCTTCTTTCCACCAAATCCAAATCCTGTGAGAGAGAGTTGAGTGTTGGGGAGACTATCATTTGAAGCACAAGAGCAAGGAGTTCATCATCAACACACCATTTGTTACTTCTTGGAGAGTGGTGTCTCCTAGATTGGCTAGGTGTCACTTGGGAGCCTCCGACAAGATTGTGGAGTTGAACCAAGGAGTTTGTAAGGGCAAGGAGATCACCTACTTTGTGAAGATCTACCGCTAGTGAGGCAAGTCCTTCGTGGGCGACGACCATGATGGAATAGACAAGGTTGCTTCTTCATGGACCCTTTGTGGGTGGAGCCCTCCGTGGACTCGCGCAACCGTTACCCTCCGTGGGTTGAAGTCTCCATCAACGTGGATGCACGATAGCACCACCTATCGGAACCACGCCAAAAACATCCGTGTCTCCAATTGCGTTTGAATCCTCCAAACCCTTCCCTTTACATTCTTGCAAGTTGCATGCTTTACTTTCCGCTGCTCATATACTCTTTTGCATGCTTGCTTGAATTGTGTGGAGATTGCTTGACTTGTGCTAAGATAGCTAAAATCTGCTAAGAACTAAAATTGGGAAAAGGCTAGATTTTTATTTGGTCAAGTAGTCTAATCACCCCCCTCTAGACATACTTCCGATCCTACACCTTAGTAACCCTCGGCCCATTAATGGCCCGTGGTAAAACTGGCCCGTAATGAATAGTGTATCACTTTATACCCATTAATGGCCCATTATTCCGTTGGGCCGTTTCCAGCCCATGTTATCTTTCGGCCTTCTTAGGGCCCATTTATTTTTGGGTTCATTTCCAGCATTCGTTTACTTTCGGCCCGTTACTGTCATTTTCTGCCTGTGGGCCAAATACAACCCGTGGTTACAGTCGGCCTGTTTGTGGCCCGTTAATACGTTGGGCCGTTTCCATAGCGTCATCAAATACGACCTATTAAAGACCGCCCATTATGGTCGGCCCATGAACGGACGATTTCAACTATAGCCCATTTACGGCCATAATGTGGTCTGTTATTGGCCCATGCTTGGCCAACCGATCATACGGCTCGTAGAAGGCCCATTGATGATACGACCCGTAGAAGGCCCATTGTTTCTACGGCCCTTAGAAGGCCCATTGTTTCTACGGCCCGTAGGAGGCCCATGTTAACTACAGTAAATATGTAGCCCATTGTTAATGTGGCCTAGTTTTAAAAAATAGGTTATTCCGGCCACTAGCAAACCACGGAAAAAGAACTGCACTGAATACAAGAAAACAAATAAACAAGACAAAGGAAATAAATAAGCAAGCAACTTACGCTAGGCTATCATGGCTATTACACATATTACATCCACTGGGCATCAAAGTTCGCCACAAGTGCAAATATAGGGAACAAAGCAGCATATAAACGCTGCAGGAAAACAAGTCCAGAACTGAAAACACTTCAGAAGAGCTCAAGAAACAATATCCTGGGTACCCATAATGCTGGCAAGATGCTTAGCAAGCTTATTAACTTTCTCTTGTTTGGCGCTTAAATCCTCCAGCACTTGCTGTTGCACCAGAAAGTATGCATCTGAATTCTGCAGGGTCTTCCTCAGTCCTTCGGCTTCCTGTCGCATAACATCTAATCAATGTCTTTCAACTTGAAGTTGAAACTCAAGAAGCCGAACTGATTCAGGCAGCGAGTACAAAGAGTTGGTGCCAGCAATAGTAGCCAGTAACTCGAACTACATCAAGACAGGACTTTGGGGTTGTCTCAGTGTCTTCAATATAGTTTTTATCAGCTTTCTTGGAGAACAACATGGATGTCTCACTATCTTGAACCTGATCTGCATTACTTCCTTTACCATTGCCTAACGGGGTACTCTTCTCCAATATTTTATCTGCGTTCTAGAGGAGAAACAAACAAACACATCACAGGTTTACAATGTAGAATATGAAACTCATTTTGGTAAACCAGTTTAGTAGTAAGGTGGACTGGATAACAACATGAAACAAACATATATCTATATAGTATGGTCACTGTATGGTCTATATCATTCTAGTTTATGTTGCCAAATAAGATAGATACAGTTCGAATCATATCTATTTAAGACAAAGCAGCATAGACAGAATATAAGTGTGGGAAACTACACAGCAATAACAACACTTGTAATGTGCATGGCATGAGAACATAACCGTTTATTCAATTGAAACTGAAATCAACATAGAGCAAGTTACAACAGCAAACACGTTAAAGAAACAGGTTTAAAACATACCTGTTGCGCCATTGGAGTTTCACTTGCATCCTTCAAATTTGAAATTAGTTGGTATGAGTAAATACAGTGATGCAAGAGCAAAGTAGTATGAACCATAGCTACGGAACCTGACCTGAGAACAATTCTTCTTCTGCTTTAAGAGTTGACTTGGGGTTCAGAGTGGTGGTCCTCGTGCTTTGGGCACTGCAGTTGCCTTACTAACTGCTCGTGTTTGGGTGCTCTGTGGTGGAGACGGTGCTGTGTCAACGAGAACGGGGTTACTATCTGCTGGGGTTGGGGTTAGAAGGGGTGTAGCTGGTTCTCTGTCCAACTGGGAGGGGTACAATCTGCGTGAGTCTGGGTTATGTGTGGTGGGGCTGGTTCTTGGGCAAGTAAAACCGTGGTTCTATCTCCATCGACAGGTAGCACGATCTTTTCTGAAGACCGTGTTTCTACTCCCACAGATACTGCCATCACCCCCTCAATTGAAATGGCTGATAAACAAGAAAAGTAATTGAATGTACAGACATTGTAAGATAGACAGGTGCAATGGATAGTAGGGAAGAAAACAGGGCATGAAATTATTCACATTTATGTTGTCTAACCAAACAGAATAGCAGGACATAATTACAAATATATGATGGCTAATTAAACAGGATAGCATGACACAATTTCACATGTATGATGGCTAACTAAACAGGATAGAATGACATACTTCAAAATATGATGACTATGTAAACAGGATGACATGATACAACTATACGATGTGTCTATTAAAGTGGTTGGCATGCCATAAATCAAAAACATGCCCTTGATGGAAACATGATGGCATGATATAATTCACGGATAGAATGACATAATTCAAAATATGATGACTATGTGAACAGGATGAGATGATATAACTATATTATGTCTTTAGAAAATGGGTTGGCATGCCATAATTCAGATACATGCTGTCTATGTAAACATCATGGCATGATATAATTCAAATATATGATTTATATACTAAGGAAGTGAGCAGAGGGCAATCACATATATGATGTTTCAACTAAGGAGATGGCATTCAATATCGTGTATATGATGTAAAAACTAAGCATTGCAATACAACATATGCATGATATGAGTAATATAACCCTGCCAAGTTTGAGGATACACCTCAGGGGGATAATAGGACTGGTCATTTGCCTCTGAATCCTCCTCTGAAGAGCTATCTGTAACCAATAACATATATGCTTCACTAGGTAGCATTGTCTCCTATGAAGACCTTGTTTTCACTCCAGATTTCTCCATCACCAATTCAAATGGCTGATGCACAGGAAGAGCAGTTGAATATACAAACATTGTCGACAAAAGCAATGAGAAATACAAAAAAAGGACGTTATGATATAATTCACGTATATGACGCTTGGCTAAACAGCATGACATTGCATAATTCACATATATAATGCCTTGCAACAAGATAGCATTGCATAATTCACATATATAATGTCTTGTAAAAAGATGGCATTGCATAATTCACATATATGGTAATTAGACACTAAACAGGTGGCATTCACACGAATCATGTCTAAACTAAGCAAATGACATAGCAATGCAAGATACCATACACATGATATGAGCAACATAACCCTGCCAAGTTAGAGCATGCACCTCGGGGGGGGATAGGACTGGTCATCTGTCTCTGAATCCTCCTCTGAGGAGCTATCTGTAACCAGCAAGACATGCGCTTCGTCAGATAGCATTGTCTGCTCTGAAGACCTTGTTTCCACACCAGATTTTTTCCATGACCGTGTCGAATGGCTAATGCACAGGAAGAGTAATTGAATGTGCTAAAATTGTTGACAAATTTAACACATAATAAAAAAAGATGTCATGATATAATTCACATATAAGATGACTGGCTAACCATGGTGGCATTGCAAAATTCACATATATGATGCCTGGCTAAACAAGATGGCGTTGCATGATTTACATATACGATAACGAAACTAAACAGATGACATTGACACAAAGCATGTCTAAACTAAGTAGATGACATCTTTGATGTATACAGTAAGCAATGCAAGGCACCATATGCATGATATTACCAACATCAGCATGCCAAGTTAGAGCGAAGACCTCATGGGGTAAATAGGAGTGGTCTTCTGCTTCTGAATCCCCCTCAGAACAGTTATCTTCCTCTTGATTACGATCCGAAATGGGTGGAGGGGGGGCTGCCTTTGCGCCCACCATAGAGCGACGTCTGCGTGAAATTTTATTGCCACGCAAGACTCGTCTCTTTTGCTTTACATGTTCAGTTCCATTGTGTACAATAACTGACATGCATAGGAATAAAACATAGTGAGATTATGTAAGGAGTGCATGCACAAATCCAGAGTGAAGGTAGCAAACTGTGGATAGACCCAAAACTAATAATAGCAGGCAGATAATAGCTTTAGTTAAAAAATATAGATAATGGCTCCTTTAATGTTTGTTTGCACCCAACATGAAACTCATAGTAGACACCTGAGATTAACCAGATAGTAGACAGATAGTACTGATTGCTGCCCCAATATGTACCCCACAACCATTTAAAAACTCAAGTTTCAGCATAAGTTTGGACCTGAGTCGGAGTCTAATAGGTGAACACGATGATAAAGTAGCATGTCATCATATTAAGCGATGCATAATGTAAGCAGACACGAAAGAGTGCAACCTCTTTTGCAGACCCGTGTAGTCCTCAAGGCCATCTGCTCAGTTGATGATGGTAATGCAGTTGTCGTGGCTGCCGGCGGCGGGGAAGAAGATCTGAGGCGGCGAAAGACAGTCTGGAGAGCGGATGCCTGCTGTGGTGAACCCTTCCGTCGTTGGAGCAGCTGAGCTGGGGTGGAACACAACACCGCAGGAGCAGGACAAACCACACAAGGTTTTCTTTGACACATATCTGTAACAGAAGTAATTGTGTAAGGGCTTGTTTGAATTTGAGGATTCTAACAATGCAAGGATAGGAAATAGATAGGAATAGGATAGGAATGCATGTGCAAAACAGAGAATTTAAAAACACAGGATTTCTGCCAATCTGGGTGTTTGGTTCACAAGAATTGGAAGATCACAGGATGCAAAGAAGCATGGTGAGATTAAGTGAAACCACAAGAAGTGTACAACCTCTTTGGCGAAGCCATGTCGATCTCAACGTGATTGGGTTGGCCGGTGAGGATGCTCCGGCTGACTTGGCTGTCGGAGGAGGGGAAGAAGATCTTAGGCATGTGGAGCTGGAGCCCGAGGTACTGCTCCGCTGTGATGGAGGGTTTCATCGTTGGAGCAGCTCCGGTGAGTTGTACGACGCCGAGGCTGAAGCAAGACAAGAGAGAGAATGTTAACCTGAGTGGAATTCTAATAGCATTTCTAATAGATGACGTAAAATACATAACCACAAAGTGCTAGATGTATACATCAGCCGCTCATCTCTGAACTTAACTATCGAAACTGAATTATCTATCAAAACTGAACTTAACTGTCGAAACTGAATTTTGCTGTCAAAACTGAATTTTACTGTCGAAACTGAACGCACTAGAGGTGAGGCTACACGTCAGTCGACTGACTTTTTCATCTCAGTCAGTCGATTTTGCAGCCGTTGGATACGAAATCAAGGGCCTGCAGTTCATCTTCAACCTCCACCCCCTTGAGCCGCCAGCCACCATCGGCCAAACAGCCACCCCCGCCGCCTGCGCCACCCCGCCCGCCTCGAAAACAGTCCCCATCACCAGTCTGCCGCCGCCCCTGCCATCCCTGTAGGCCCCCCCGTGCCGAACTTTTTCTCCGGCGATCCCCACACCACCGTCCCACCACCGCTAGTGACCACCGCACCCACCCTGAACCCTAAGATAGATAGTGGGGTACCTCTTCGGCGAGCCCCCCTCCCCACTGCGACTGGTTCTTCCTTAACTCCGGCGAGCCCCCCACCCCTTGAAAATTGACTGACCCAAAAGTCGATTCAGTCGACTGAAGTGTAGCTATATCGGAGCAGCATCCCAAGAAAGAGCAAGAGCGAGAGCAGCAGCGCGAGCAAGAGCAAGAGCAAGAGCAGACCAGGCAGGGGACCGAGAGCAAGAGAAGAGCAGCAACGCGAGCGAGAGCTAAAGCACCAGCAGCTCCTACTGATGTGGACGTCGCCGCTGAGGGAGCGACGCCGTGGAGGAAGTGACCGATGACGCCGCCGTGGATGGAGCCGTGCTGTGTCGGCTCGGGACCGAGCTCCGGCAGCACCGTGAGATCGGATCAAGAAGAAAATGCGGCGGTTAGTGTACAACCTCTTTGGTGGCGCCGGTTAGGCCGCAGATTCATCCGAGGAAACGGTGATGATGATGCTCTTCCGGCAAAAGACGGCGGTGTGGGAATGGAGGTGGCATGAAAGACGAGGGGAACGTCAGGGCAGCTCCTTGGAGGTGGAGGACAGGGTGGCTGAACCGGCGGGACGACCAGATCGACAACGGATCCTCATCCGGTACGGTGGATGAGGGACGTCGAGGTGTTGCTGTGGACGACATCGTCGGGGAAGAGGCTCCGGCTGGTTGGCACACGGAGGAGGGTGTGGGGCTTCGCGGGTTTTGCCGGCCTCGGTGTACGAATGGGTGGGCGGATGGGATGGGAGTGGGGAACCATTGCTTAGGGACGCGCTTGTCCGAAATGTGGGGTAAGTTACGAAAGTACCCCCACCGATTTGAGGCGGTTCTTTCGGTTCAGGGGTATCACGGGCATTTCGCGTGTCGGGATTTCAGAGGAGGTGGGAGTTTTTGCGCGCATTGTAATTTTGGAATAGCAAGGCATGGGTTGAGATGGAGGGAGTTGTCGGAGCACAACGAGACAAAGATATATCTTAAATATTTTGGGCTAACAAGGCGCGGGTTGAAATTTCCGGACAAGCCTAACGTGTACTGTACCAAATCAATTCGCACTACAAATGTCATTCAAAACTTTGAATTCATGTTATGTTCAATTAAAATATTTCGCTACGTGTATAATGCATGCAACATAGTACTCAAGTGAACGTTTTAGTGCATTCCAAACGTATATACTACCGCTTCAATATGAACTAAATTTGAATTTGTTTCTCTATTTGAATCAGATCTACAATAATGATTGTTGTGAAGTCAAAGTATTTGAATTCGTTTCTCTGTTTTAGTAAGATCTACAATCGTCATTATTGTCAAGTTAAACCATCGTTTGTGTATTATCTTCACGGCACACCACATGATTAGTCTCGAGTTACATATGAACTATGTGTACTATATGAACTCAAACTCGATTTTTTGAATCCACTTTATGTTGATTTCAAATCATTGTACATTTCAAGCTCGAGCTAGATCTTCACAAACTAAACCATGCCTCATATGTATAATGTGTTTATCACATTATGTATGGTGCCCCGCCCCCTACGCCTACAAGTACCTAGATGTGAGTTGCAAACACCACACATTACCACAAATTCAAATAAAATGTGAGAATGTTCGATATATACTATTGTTTAGATTGTTTGATATTTAGTTGTAAGCTGCAAACGCCACACATTATCACAAATTCAAATAAAATGTGAGATTGTTCGATGTATAGTATGGTTTAGATTGTTCGACATTTATCTGTGAGTTGCAAATGCCATGCATTATCACATTATGGTATAACATGTGCAAAACCACAACACGCGTATCACCGCTATATTCATGTATGCATATGTTTAAAACACTATGATATCCTATTCAAATATATGTATCCACTTTCATATCAAATTATGATCTTTGTTAGTCTCTTACACCCACACAATCCTCTAACCTTTGTAGCTACCACTAACCTTCTCTCGTGCATGCACACGCCCTCCTCGCCCTCCCCCTCCCTCAGCATTCTATCCATCGCGCACATTCATTTTTTTAGGTCGTTCTCCCACAGTCTCCACAACTCCTTTCCAACACACATCGATCGATAAACCTCTCCAGCGATGTTTGCCTACAACATACACACGCACCTTCAATCTCCTCCTTTATGTGTCCTTGCCTTGTGTCTCTCATACGGTCCCACACACGTGTAAAATCTCGCCCCTCTTTTCATCGATCTCACAACCGCACACTCCTCCCCCTATCTAGCTAGTACCTGGGCCTCTCGCACCACCTCCTAGCTCCATTCTCTCTGTCTATCCGTCACGCCGGGCCTTATTTGCCTCTAACAAATGGACGTACACCGACCGATCTCCCGCTATACATATAGCTAGCTAGGTCCTTATAACTTGCTTT
The DNA here is from genome assembly GCF_003073215.2 of Triticum urartu. Lineage (NCBI taxonomy): Eukaryota > Viridiplantae > Streptophyta > Magnoliopsida > Poales > Poaceae > Triticum > Triticum urartu. The sequence continues at coordinate 152,637,218 of NC_053025.1, forward strand.
CCCCCACGCGTCGATCGATCCACCTCATTAGTTATGTCTCTCCCTTCCTCCGACAAACAACAATTGATCTACCGATCTAGTTAAGTTTGCTTACCAAACACATGGTTCCCCTTCATCATCCATGGATGTGTCCCGACAGATCTATCACGCACAGGCACACACAGTGTACACATCCCCACTCTTATTGATAATATTGCAGTTCCACCCTCAGTTTGTCTAGTAGGCCTCTCCCACCATCTTTGAGAAGCAACTCCATCACCCACCCAGCACTCTACCCCTCTCCCTCCCTCTCTCTCTCCTCTCTCTCTCTCTGTCCCATCCTATTTCCCGTCCTTCAGTTATGTATGGATGTCGACCGATCTCCCTCAAGACATAGCTGGGTCTCTCCTTCTCAACACATATACGAGCCGTTCTACCTCTATAGTTAGGCCTCTGCCTACCCCTCCCCCACCCCCTCGCACACACACACTGATACATCGAGCGCTCTAGTCATGTCTCCCTACCACACACAAACTTGACATGTGCCCTCTGATGTTCCGGTAGCTAGGTCAGTCGCCCTATATCTTTGACTTGCACACACACACAATTTTGATGGTTCTCTTCATCGATCTCGCACCCACCCACTTGATCCTCTCTTCGACTCTATCGATATCTATGACCCCTCCCTCTCTTCTCGTGGATCGCCCGACCCTCTATATATGATATGGATAGGCCTCCATTTCACACACATTGCATGCAAAATTTTGTTTGAGATATCATCGATACATATTCCCACAAATACATTAACGAAATCAACCTCCCCCCCTAAACAAAAAACACTCACGAAGAGAAGAGGTGCACGCACGGCGCACGTACTCCCGTCTCTTTCCCAACCACACCCGCGCGGGTACATGGTGGAGCTCATTTCTGTACGAAAGGCAGCCCACGTGGTAATTTGGCACGTGTACTAGTTGTCCACTAGATGGAGGGAGGATCGTCTACCACGGGTGAACAAACAAATTGCGACTTGACGCATTATGTTAAAAAAGAGGCAAACTATGTGGGGCCTACCTTAGAGGCAAGGCTCTATACACTGGAGTACTTTTGATGTGTCCCGTCAACTTGCAGAACGCGGAGAAGCTTGCTTAGTACGCCGTCTCCCCCGCCCACGGGCGTGGTGGCTCGCAGGATGAGGTGAAGCTTGCTTACTACGCCTTACGCCCGCTCCCTCGCCCACGCGCGCGGTGGCTCATAGGACGAGGAGAAAATTTTACTAGTACTCCCTCCATTTACTCCTCGTCCCTACCTTGGTTAGAGAGATTATCATATTGTTTGGAGTATATGTCCTTTAGTAGATTTCAATATGAACTACTAGTACATACTCCAAACACTGATGTATATAGATGTATTTTAGAGTGTAGATTCACTCATTTTGCTCTGTATGTAGTCCATATTGAAACGGACGTAATAGTACGCACTCTCCCTCGCCCCTCGACCCTCGCCACGTGGTGGACGTGCAGCAATTCATTCGGTCTCATATAGCCAGAACGATGTATACTGCAGTACCATTATTGCTCGACTTCCCAAAGAGGCGAAGAGCCAATCGCAAGGTTAATAGTATGGAGATGCCAAGTGCAAGGTTTATAGGAGAACGAGTAGTAGGTGCCGCGTCATTTATAAATAAAGTTTTTTTTCTTCAGTGGCACGTACGCAATATAAATAGGTTCATATGGAGAGAAAAGGAAACCGCTCCACTATATACATAGGCAGGACGATCCTACACGGTTGCTTGTTGGGGTTGCTCTCTTCAGTTTTCACTCTCTCTCGCACAAAACCACTGTGGCCACATCTCTAACATCCCGGCGGATCACGTCTGCCGGGGGAAGGGGTGGATGCTTAGTGTAGATGCGGTCGCCGTCACCGACGGCGAACACCCACTATCGGCACGTCCCGATCAGGGGTCCCCGCCATTCTCTCTCACAAAGCCGCTGAGGTTGCCTTCGTCCATTGCTCACTGCCGCGACGTGGGTAGTTGCCTCCTCCCGCCGCCCTCCTCTAGGTTGAGCTACATCTCGACATCCCTCAGGTACAACTCCCTTTACAGTTGGCTTGCACCACTTCTCCAGCTACCCACATCACTCCATGTGGATATTTCTCTACTTCTTTGCCCCGCACATACCTCTACTGGCTTCTACGTACTGTATTTGTGATGAGTTTATGTCTCATCAACTAGTCCCAGTAATCTTATTCTAATCATGCTTCTTCAATTTCTTTGCCACAGGGATGCTCATCTCGATTTTGGTGAAACTGCACAAAATGATCCGATGGTCAAAGGATTGCAAACTTCATTTCTTAGGAAGCGCCGATGTTGCCAGCAAATTAAAGCCTGGTTAGGGTTTATGGTTCAAGGGCTAGGGACTGCATGGATCATTTTTTCTTTAGCTGTCTCTGTTTCAATGGCTAGGGACTGCATGGGTAGTAGTAGTACTGTACGCCTTACGCCCGCTCCCTCGCCCACGCGCGCGGTGGCTCACAGGACGAGGAGAAAATTTTACTACTCCCTCCGTTTACTCCTCGTCCCTACTACCTTGGTTAGAGAGATTATCATATTGTTTGGAATATATATGTCCTTTAGTAGATTTCAATATGAACTACTAGTACATACTCCAAACACTGATGTATATAGACGTATTTTAGAGTGTAGATTCACTCATTTTGCTCCGTATGTAGCATAAAGTTGAGACACTTATTTTGGAATGGAGGGAGTACATATTTGCTATGATCTGTCAATCATTGAGATGCAATAGCATGCATGTTAGTCTCCTTTGTATTTGATGAAATGTTGCAACGGGCAACCTTGGACGCAAGATACATGTAACAGAAGCTGGAAGCTTCATAGCATTGTACTATCTCGCTGATAAATTACAGTACGTACTATACAAGTACTTTCTTCGTTCCTAAATATAAGTCTTTGTAGAGATTTCACCATGAACCACATACGGATGTATATAGATGCATTTTAAGTGTAGATTCATTCATTTTGTTCCGTATGTAGTCCACCTAGTGGAATCTCTACAAAGACTTATATTTAGGAACATAGGGAGTACTATGTAAAGAGTTAGGTGTCGCACGGTGTCCAGAAAATATGGTGATAGTGTGAGGTGGGCCATGTAATCACTGAGCGTGCGTTTTTTCATTGCTCTTGCACTCCTCCATCATAAGAATGGAGAAAATTGTAATCTAGTAGTACCTCCTTTCGCCGAAAGCGTGCGACCTCCAGCAGTCCTGCAACCTCAGTAATAATGACCAATGAGCCATCAAATCACATAGACCCAGTAGTAAGTTGGATGGACGAAGCAACCATCACTCTTGAATCCGCTTCTCCCTTCAACGCAGGCGCCAGTGAGAGGTCGCGTCCGCTCTGCCCGGGCATGAATGTGGCACCGATTCTTTGGAGCAGCCCTGACCATTTCAGGAGGGAAGCGCGCGCGGGCGATGGAGGGGCTTTGGGTGGGCCAGGTTGGTCAGGAGCGGGCATGGCAGCTGTCCGCCTGTCCCTACCGGACGCCCGGAAATGAGAGGATGCACCGACTCTCGCGGCTAAAATCGTACACTACACACCATCTATCTGTAGGAGTAGGTCCATCTGTCGCTCTCTCTAACACACACATGTTGTTAAACACACAGACGCACACGCACGCACACACACACACACAGGTTCATAGAATAGGAAAATCGTGCGAGTGCGAAGCCACATGAAGTGAGATACATATGGAGTACGTACAAGAAGAGAAGAGGTGACGAATATTCCATAAAACCTGGACTGAGGAGTAGTACTCCCTCCGTCTAGGTGTTAAGTCATCCTACGGAAATCAGATATTCCCAAAATGTTTAGGCGTCGTCCATTAACTTCGCATCTCAATCCCCTCCTGGCCTCGTTGCTAGCGAGTGTTGTTACTTAGGGAGCGTTTGGATCCTTAGCAAGAACAACTTATAGCATAGCCGGGCAAGGTTAGGCGTTTGGAACTGTTAAAATATGTTAGCTTTTGTGGGCCAGCTAGCTTGGGTGGGCTAGAAAAACCTTGCTAGCTCAGGACAGCCAGATCGGCTCGCTTCCGACGGCAGACTTCGCGTAGTAGTAACATAGACTAGTAACATATTCATGTTGTACTAGTCCAACTTACTCACCACTATGACCAGCCTAAGCAATGTAACCAAATGCTCCTTACTCTGTCTTGTTATCTCCCCCGGAAACCCAATGCATGGAGCGCAACTACGCGTTGATTAGTCAAGAAATCAAAGTCGGCTTGCATGCGAGTTAATACATGGCCCTGCATGGTAGCTAAAATGGCATCTCTTAGTTGTTTGGATTAATTGTTGCATTTAGAGACAGAAATCAGGGCTTTGATTGGAGGAATGACCGGTCAAGTTTCTCCTTCTCCTCCAATCTTCTTGCACCTTGGTCCCGCTGCACCTTCTAACGTTACTTATTACACCTAGACAGAGGGAGTCGTACGAGATATGGTGGCACACTGACTTAGGTCGAATACAAGTGCCCAAAATTGTGTGCATGTTATAATAAGGATTCACTTAAAATAGTACGTGAGCGAACAGAGGGATCAATTGGACAATGTTCCCAAGCAGTAGCGAGATGTGTGAGGTAAGATACACCGCTGGCGCTTTTAATTTTTCTTATTAATTTGTTTGTTTCACCCTCTGACCGGTGGGACCCAACGTACTACGTGGAGAGAGGTAAGGTGACTAAGGCTGCATTATTTCTGCACCACTGTGGATAGTCTTACCACCAAAGCCACATGACATGATTATGATTTAAATCCCAATGACTCCCACACACAAAAAAACACGGCATGCTTGTCACATGAATGCAGGAATGTATAAAAGGTTATTTTCCTCTCGTTGAACATAATGGGAGGGTTGTGTAGCTGGTTAGCCTGTTCGCTCATCAAACTTGAGGTCTCGGGTTCGATAACTACACTTGAGCATAATTCATGCCAGGAGGATTCTTTGACTGGTCAAAATGGATGGATACAGAGCTATACGATCTCGTAGTGACCGTATAATCACCTCATCACGTATAAGCTGCAGCCTCGATGCTTGTTTTCTAGGGTTTGCACTCTTCACACTCTCTCCAGTATATATATACACGCTGGAGCCTCAACGCTTGTAGTTGCTCTCTTCACACTCTCTCACCCTCTCCAGACTTCGTTGGCCTCTCTCTCTCCCCTACCGCTGGTCTGCTTGTAGTTGCTCTCTTCACACTCTCTCACCCTCTCCAGATCTAAACAAGACTTCGTTGGCCTCTCTCTCTCTCTCTCCCCTCACTCCTGGTCAAAGAGCCGGCAGGATCCATCCGACGGGAAGGGAAGGAGGCTTAACGCTGTCGCCATCGGCGAGGGAGGGAATCCACTACCGGCGCAGCTGTTCACTTTCACCCAGTGACGACATGGGAGGGCCTTCGACCCCTTCTTCTTCGCCGCCGTCCATAGTGTGGGTCGAACAGCCTCCGGTCGCCCACCGAACCACACCCCAAGAACCTTAAGTTATAATTTACTTATTCCACATGCATTGCTCTAGCTGCATGTGGCCTTTTTCCGCTTCTGCACTCGAATCTAGGTGTTGGATCAAACAGGAAAGTAGTGGGGAAAGTTGTATACCATGAATCTAGGACGTGGTTCAAAGAGGAAAGGAATGGGGGAAAGTAGTGGGAAAAGTTGTATAGCATGAATCTAGGACGTGGTTCAAAAAGGAAAGGAAGGGGGAAAGTAGTGGGGAAAGTTGTATCGCATGAATCTAAGACGTGGTTCAAAGAGGACAGGAATGGGGGAAAGTAGTGGGGAAAGTTGTATAGCATAAATCTAGGACGTGGTTCACAGAGGAAAGGAAGTGGGGAAAGTACTAGTACAGACTGGCTATCCAGCACCTACGTTGGTCGAAAAGGGAAAACAATGACAAACGCAGTACACACATCTGTAACGAACTGATCTTTTGTTTTGGGGGACAAGGCTGTAGAGTTTGAGCAGGACTAGATTTGCTGCTCTCACATAGGGAAAGGTGTGTAAAGATAACAAAACAGGGACCAACACAAATATGCTCCTTGGTTGTTTGTTCTTTGTTGCAATAGACTGTGCATCACCCCAGAACATCGGTATATGCACATGGTGCTGGTGCGTCCACTGTCTCGTGCAACTCTTTAGCTGTTGTTAATCTAAGGCCCTGTTTGGTTAAAAACTCCCTAGTCCCTACCTGCTTGGTTCCAGGGACTAAACATGGACTAGAGGTTATTAAATGACATGCTAAAAGACCATGTTACCCCTAGTAATGAACTAATAGAGACAAGGTGTGATGCGTGGCAGGAGCAACTGTTGGAAAAAGTCCCAAAAAGACTCTCCCTCAGGGTCTTCTTTCTTTAGTCCCAAATGCCAACTTTTAGTCCCTAAAAGTCCCTCCTGTTTGGTTTAGATGGGACTGACACGGAAATTTTTTAGTCCCTCCACCAAAATGTCCCTGTAAACACGCACCCTCTAATAATGCCGCTGGAAAATTGATGCAATGGCACAGTTAAAAGCAAATTACATGTTTAACGAATTTTATTGTTAATATAATCTCTCTGTTAATATTAATCAATGCCACCGTTTGAGAAATGCTGTTGTATTGCTTTCTTTCCCATTTAGATAAGGTAGATGCTTCTTTTTGTTGGCTTCTGTGTCATCCACTGTTATTGACCACTAGTTGTTTCCTTTGCACCTCTGTGTAAACAGGGTTATCTACTTCACCTCGTTGCCATTGTGACCTTTTGTTGCACTGCGCAAAACACTTTTGTTTTAAAAGTGTTTTGTGCAGTTCAACCAAAATGTCACACCGACAATGTTGCTTGATTGCTTGATCTTAGTGGAACTGCACAAGAGGAGATCTTACTTCCTATACGTGTTGGCAAATTTGGTTCAGATCTTCTTCTTGTGAGTTGTTTGAATTCCGCGTCATGAGAGGTCAGTACTAGCCTTCTTTCACATGATTCTGTAGTGTGCTTTCATATGTTGTGCTACTTGTACGGTAATGTTGCTCGATTTTAGTGAACTGCACAAATGGAGACAAGACTTCCAATCTTTATTTGCACCGCAATGTCCCATTGAGGTAAGATAAGGATATTTCACAACTGTTGGCCTGTATTTTGCCACTTTCATCAGAAAATTAATGTCATTGTTTAGTGCTATACTTGTGCAACCTAATTGACATGCCAAATCTTACATTGAGGGCGAAGCTTGTCTGTTATTGAACCAAGTGATGAAGGGGAAGAACAAGCGGAAGAAAAACAAAATCAACTCCTGGTGCTGTAATGAAGCACTGGAACTGTGATGACACAAGTAATGATATAGTTTTGCATCTTAATTTATTGCTATGGCTGGAACAAGCAATTGTTTTGCCACTGATTTGATGCGACTCTTAATGTAATACGTAATTATCTCTACTTGTGCAAACAGGGATCTTCTTTGAAGATACCATATATTTTAGTGGAACTGCACAAAAAGATGTTGGAAACATTAATCTAATCGAGGAGTATATAGTAAGCATGGCCACCACACTAGATAGCAACAGATGGTTCCGAAGAAGTGCTTCATCTGTATGCTCTACACAATAAGCCTCCTGACAAAGGATGGTACTCACCCACTGATTTCATCCATATGATTGAGCTTTGTCATCTCTATTGGTGTTGTGCTACTGTTTAGATATTGTCATAAAAAAGTGGTATTGTCCTTGAGAAGTGCTTCATCTGTGTTGTTTTAAATATTTCCTTTCCTTTTTTTGAGCAAACAGGGATGCTAACATTTAGTTATCCTCTTGTCTTTGCACAACAGGATCATCCTCCTCTAAAGAAGAATATGGAGTACGTGAAGTGACTAGTTCCGATTATGCCAGGATGAAGAAGCCCTGTCTATCTTCTCATCAGAAGGAGCAGTGGAAGGATGGTTACATTACCCCCCACAAGACCAAACTAACTTTAGCTCAGAAGGACTGACAAATCGCCATTTTCTTGCTGTGATGCGCGAGTACAATATTGTTCTAGGATTCTTTCCGGTGAGTTCCATTTTTCTGAAAGTGTGCTCTACATGGACCATGCAAGTGCCTGTTTAAACTGTCAATTCATAGTACAGTTTGCTTTATACTAATCACTTTTTTTGTATTTGTGCAAACATGGGTGCTCGGCTTGATTTCAATGGGAACTGCACAAAATGTTCATGAATACATCAAATCATTCATTTCCACCACAAGAAAGGAGGTGCCGATAAGTTCAAGGCATTGCAACATATAATGGCGAAATCATACAAGCTACACGCGAATTTGGTTGATTTTGGTGGAGCTGCACAAAAAGAACAGCTGGTTTATTTAGCACGAGGTGCCATGTCAATGTTCGAACTGATGGCAAACCCTGCCCATTCCACAATCGTAGGCATTTGATATTTTGGAACGGGAAAACCTTGTCAAATTTTGCTCATTGATTTTAGCAAGAAGACATGCGTTTGATATTTTCGAATGGGACGCCCTTTTCTGTCAGCAGCGTCGATCCATTTTTTCTTTATTCTTTAGTTGTGAAGTAAATATTGGCTCTGACATGTGAATCGCTGAGATGCATAATCATCGATTGTTTTGAATGTTCTCTATGAATTGCCAGGCCTATGTGTTTGATTGCAATGTACAGGAACGCTAAAAAGCTGCTCAAACTCTTTGTACTCCTTATGTTCCTTTTTACTTTGCACATTGTGAAAGTGCATACTTTTTTCTATAAGATTGGTCAAAGTAGAGATACTTTGACTGCAGACAAAACTTGTATGCAGACTAGAAAGGACCGGAGGGAGTACATGTGAAACTGCTGCAAACGAGGTGATCACCCTGGGAATAATGCTAGTACGTATTGTTTTGCATGTTCATCCAATGCCAGTGATACAAGAATTCGAACTAATCGAAATAAATTCATTCATACACGGTCGGATTTCATATAAACATGCCAGATTTCATTACATTTCATCAATGTTGGGGATATCGCTTATCGGGAACTTATCGGTCGACCCATGATAAGGGGTAAATCGGCCAGTTTATCGGCATATCGGTCGATTTATCGCCATATCGGCTGATTTATTGGTCAACTTATCTTATCGGTCAGACACAAGTAAGTGATAAATCGGCCGATTTATAGAAATATCGGAAGATATCTTGAACAGTGCATTTCATACATTCTTCAACTAAAAAGGGGTGCGCTGGAGGTATAATTAATTAACCGAAGCTACCCACCTGTGTCCGGCTGAGCCGAACAGAAGCTTCAGTGACTTAACTACAGGTGCAGTTGCGTAACTGACATGTGGCCCAGATGCCCGTTGGGCCCATGTGTCAGTCAGCCAACTACACCAGCAGTTAAGTAGAAGCAGCGTCCTTCTCCAACATAGCTCTGCGACTCCACATCGCCGCCAAGAAGCTAACCGGCCGTCAGTGGTCGACCCGCCTAGCTTGTCATAGCGATTAGGGCAACTAGGAGCCCAATGATCAGGATCCCCACATGACAAACACCTTTCTTCTAATCATTCTTCTTCTTGAAGGTCGTGTGTTGCACAGCCTTGTTCTTCCCATCAAACTTTGCTTTACCATCAAACTTTCCCTTGTTCTTGAACTTGTGGGGCTGGAAGTTCTTCTTCTTTACCAGATTGGCACTAGATCCTCCCTCAATTCCTCGAGCACGTGTGTCCTTTTCTCTCACCTTTTCTTCCACATGAAGAGTGCCAATGAGATCCACGAAGGAGGAAGCTTAGTGATGATACCTCCGGCAACAAACTTGTGTGGTAGCATACAACTGAAGTGCTCAAGTTCTCTAGCAAATGACTGTATCTCATGAGCTTGCTCAACCACTGAGCACTCTTCAATCATCCTGTAATCATAGAATTGCTACATGATGTATTGCTCAGTGCCAGCAACCGGAGGGTAGTAGCGGTGGGCTTACTTGGACCCGAGCAGCGGCGACCTACCGTGTTCTACTCTTCCTCGTTTTCTATGTGGCGCGGCCTTGTTGGCAGCGGGGTGGGGCCTCGGCGGAGCCGGCGATGTCCTCTGTCTCGTTTCTGGCGGGCGGCGCCTCGGTGGAGCGGGGGAAATCCTCCCCCTCGTTGCTGGTAGGATGGGGCCTCGGCGGAGCCGGCGATGTCCTCTGCCTCGTTGTTGGTGCCGCGAGGCCTCGGTGGAGCAGGGCCTCGTCGACGCCAGCGGAGCGAGGACTCGTTGGAGCCGGCATTGTCCTCTGCCTCGTCCTCAGTCTCGCCAAACAGCGCCTCGTCCGCTTCATCGCCCTCTTTGTAGGCGGCCGCAGTCTCCGCCACCCGCATGCGGTACCGCTAGCGCTCGAGGCGGCCCTCGCGGGCGGAGCGGTACGAGTCGAGCAGCGCCTCCTGCTCCGCCCGCTCTGCGGCGATCTGCTCCTCCGCTTGCAGGTGCTCTTGGAGGAGATGATGGTTGTAGGCGGTGTCGGCCTGCGCGTCCCGGAACTGCTCCTCACGCTTCTGCCTCACCGTGTCCATATATTGGGCACGGGCCTCGCTGATGGTCATGGTGCAATGCACCGGCGAGGATGGCACGGAGGAGGGGGTTGGTGCCGGATCATCGACTACCATGTTCTCCATTGGGACGTCGTCGTCCTCCGGCTGCCTGCCGGCCAGCCAGTCGGCAGCAATGGCTGTCATCTCCTTGTGGTCCATCGTCCTCCCGTGCCGAAGGAAGCTGGAGCGCGAGGAAGCCATGGTGGGCTGTAGTGGTGTGGACAGGAGAATAGGAACGGATGCGTATGACTGCGGCTATGGCCGGCGCAGTAGTTTATATAGCAATGGTGGGCGGCGGAGGGACGGACGTGTGGCGCCGGAGTAGCCACCTCGTCAACCACGTATCATTAATGTTGGCGGCAGAAGGACGGACGACACTGGTGTCGTTTGAAGGCGGAGCAATCGCATGCACCGGGAAGCGGGGCGGGCGGCGCTGACCGTTTTGGATGGAAAGCGCGCGCGGGCAAGGGAGGCCGTCTGGGTGGGCCAGGGCAGTCAGACTCATGCTTGGCAGCGGGTCGGTCCAGCAACCGGACATGCTGGCTCGCCAGCCACCTCGCCGAGCTGAGCAATGACAATTAGACAATGGACGTAGCTTCTGTCGTGGTTTTGTCACTGTCCAAGCCGGCTCATGCCGTGTTCACCATAGAGCAGGTGCGGCCTTACTTCGACGCTCTAATGGCGGAAGAGGTACCAGCGCAGGAGGACCTGTGCTGCAACCTCCGTCTCCTCAACAAGCACCGGTGAACAAGCGAACGACAATGCCGTTGCAGACATGTGGCCCTATGATCCTGGCTTCCCGAATGAGCAGCGGGCGCTGTATCATACCATCCGTAGGGCTCGCGAGGCCCTCTCCGTCGTCCTTCGAGTTGTTGCGCTCGCTGTGGCGCCACCGTCTCGCATTGTCAACATGGTCAACGGACATGAGGATGAGGAGATGACTTTACTTGGAGAGGATGACAGTGGGGACCCACCAGGGCCATAGCCGCACGTACGCAAGTGCCTCCTTATTAGTATATAAAACTATATTTTTTTTGCTTCCTCCTGGTTTCTTCACATCACGGTCCCACACCATTGTCAACCTAAGTAGTCAATAAACGAGAGAATTGCATAAGAAGCGGCCGACAGCTGGGACCAAGAAGCTCGAGCAGTATTTGTGTTTTTGAGGTGTGAGCACTGCAGAGTTTTTCTTGAGCGATGTTTAGCCCAGATATTAACTTTTCTTGTCTGAACAACAACGAAAACATCGCTGCAGCTATTAACTGGGCGGGCTATGGCCCATCTAGCCCAGGCCAGATATCCAGCCTAGATATTAATTTTTTCAAGCTGAAAATGGCTAGCCCAGCTATACTTTTTTTTAGGAATACCCTCGCAAGGTCAAGTTGTTATTCTCCAGCCCGCTGGGCTGCAAATCTTTCCTAGGAGGGATGCATTAGGCTTAACAAGAAAATGGGCTTTAAGAAATAATAAATGGGATGTAATTATAAAAACTAGGCAGTAACTATAAAAAATGCACCAAACACGTAATTACTTTATAACATATTATTTTTGGATATTGAAAATTTTAATTTCAATAATTGTTGCGAGCGCAATGTTTCATTGGATTTTTACGTAATATAAATTTATATTGAAATTGTATTTATCTGACTAGAAATTCCGGGATAAAAATATTTCGGATCCCATCAAAATGTGGGAAATTTTATTGAATTCTGTTTTGAAAATTTGGTTGAAATGGGTTGTACTTTTAACAAACTGTAAATGGGCTATAGTAAATTCCATTAGAATTCAAAAATTTGCTGCACATTCTTACAAATCTCAAATGGGCTATAAGTTCTCCGCCACACACTTGTGGCCTTACTAAGATGACGCGTCCCCTAAAAAAAGAGAGTTTACGCGTATGCAAGGCTTTGCCAACTTATAGTCAACACACGGTTCTAGGAGCAGTGGCCGTTGGATGTCCATCCAACGAATGCCGTGCTTCTTCTTCAATCTAGGATATTCTAGCTTCACCCGCCCAAAAAATTACTCCTCCCCCTGACATCTGGTGCTCACCATTTCAGAATCTCACCTGTGGGCCTACTAAGTTGACGCGTACCAAGGGCTTTCTCAACCTAGTCAATATAAACGATTCTAGCTGCAGTGACCGTACGATGTCCATCCAACGGCCGTCATGCTTCTTCAACCTCTGGTCTTCTTGCTCCAGCTGCCCAAAGCAGCACCGGTCGTGCCGCCTGCTCCTGCCTCCCATGGCCAGCTGTGCTGCCGCGCAGGCCTCACCGCCCCCTACTACTCCCACCGCTGTCCAGGGCATCCCTCCACTCACCCACACCCCATGTTATTCTACGGCGATGGCAGCCTCACACCGCAGCCGAACCAGTGAACCCTCGTACTCCTCTCCGCGTGGGCATCCACTGCCGCGTCTTCCCCGGCTCCGTGTCGTCCCCTTCATAGGCCTCGCCGTCGTCCGCCGCCCTGGTGCTCTCGGCGCGGCATGGTGAACATGGTCAAGGAACGACTTCCATCGGAAGAGTACTATACGTGGAGAGGCTGACAGCTGGGTCCACGATAGCCACAAGGAAGTTCCTCCTTATTACGCGGAAAATAATTATTCCTCCACCTGACAGCAGGGACCCACCGGACGGGCCACCGTATTTGGCGAAAAAAACGTTTCCCCCCTGACTATTGGGAACCACCAGACGGGCCAACGCGCAAAAAAAATGTTCCCCCTGCTGTCAGCTCGGACCCACCGGAGGTGCCTCCTTATTACGCACAAAAAAATGAATACTCCCCCTGCTAGTTGGGACTCACCTTGGTGGGAGGCTGACTTGTGGGCCTACTAAGTTAACGGGGACGGAGTGCTTTGTCAACTTAGTCAATATGAACGATTCTAGCTCCAGTGATCGTACGATGTCCATCTAACGGCTGTAGTGCTTCTTCAACCTCTGGTCTTCTTGCTCCAGCCGCCCAAAGCAACGCCGGTCGTGCCGCATGCTCCTGCCTCCCGTGGCTGGCTGTGCTTCCGCAAAGGCCTCACCGCCCCTACTATTCCCACCGCTGGCCAGGCCCTGCGGCAACGGCAGCCTCACACCGCAGCCGAACCAGTGAACCCTCGTACTCCCTCCATTTTTATTTACTCTGCATATTAGAGTTGACTGAAGTCAAACTTTGTAAAGTTTGACCAAGTTTATAGAAAACAATATAGACATTTAGCATAATAAGTCTATACGATGTGAAAGTACATTCAATAATAAATCTAATGTTGTTGATTTGTTATTGTATATCTTAATATTTTTGTTTATAAGCTTGGTCAAAGTTTGTAAAGCTTGACTTTGACCAAAACTAATATGCGAACTAAATAAAAACGGAGGGAGTACTCCTCTCCATGCGGGCTTCCACTACCGCGTCTTAACCGGCTCCGCGTCGTCCCCTTCCTAGGCCTCACCGTCGTCCACCGCCCTGGTGCTCTCGGCGTGCGTGGTCAACGTGGTCAAGGAACGACTTCCATCGGAAGAGTACTGTACGTGGAGAGGCTGACAGCTGGGTCCACGGCGGCCGCAAGGAAGTGCCTCCTTATTATGCGCAAAATAATCATTCCTCCACCTGACAGCAGGGACCCACAAGACGGGCAACTGTATTTCACGAAAAAAAAACATTTCCCCCTGACTGCTGGGACCTACCAGCTACATCTTCGCACACAAGGAAGTGCGTCCAGGCAAAAAAATGATTCGCCCCCTGACTGCTGGGACCCACCAGCTACATCTTCGCAGGCAAGGAAGTGCCTGACAGTCGGGACCCACCTGGTCGAAGCGTACATAGCGTTGTCATTCTGGTCGCGAACGTGTACGTACATACTGGTCGATGTAGAGGCGCGCACGTGTCGTAGTAGAGGCGCGCACGTAGCATGTACACGTACGTACAACGGCCAGCGTGCAAGAAAGAAAATACGGACACATACGTACATACGGGCAGGGTCTCGAACACCTACTCGCGCATACGTACGGCCAGGGCTCGTGTACATGGCTGGGTTGGAACGGAGAAACTGCGTCATCGTCGTGTTCATGGGGAGCCAACCGTCTGGGATGGAACGAAATGCGTCGTCGTGTTCATCGGGAGGGCTTTGACGGAACAGACGATGGAAACGAGGCCTGGCGTACCGCAGAACAGAGGAAACGGCCTTGTGTTCGACCGGCCATGATCGAAACGGGATCCTGTTCATTGGGAGGGGTCTGGCGTACCGCAAAACGAAGGAAACGGACCTCCTATGATCGAAACATGGGTCTTATTGATCGGGAGGGGTGTGGCGTACCGCAAAACGGAGGAAACAGACTTGTGTTGGAGAGCTACGGTCGAAACGGGGGTCCTGTTCATCGGGAGGGGTGTGGCGTACTACAAAACGGGACTCCACGGGATACTGTTCATCTCCACCGTCGACCCCCTCCAGCCTCCACGGGCTACTGTTCATCCACCATCGACCTCCTCCAGCCTCCACCTGCCACTGTTCATCCACGGTCTCCTATTCATCCAGCCTCCACCATGCGCTACTCCACCGGCTACTGTTCAACCAGCCCTCTCCATGGGCTCCTGTTCAACCACCCCTCCACGGGCTACTGTTCATCCAGCCCCCCACCGTCTACTGTTCATCCTGCCCTTCAAGGGGTGGTCTTGTTCATCCAGCCCTCCAGGGGTCCTGTTCATCTAGCCCCAACCGGCTCGATCGATCGAGGTCATGTTCATCCAAAGGCAACACCACGGGGTCCTATTCATCCACCCCCACCGGGAACTGTTCATCCAAACCCCCCAGCAACGCTCACTGTTCATGCAGAGGCAGCATCGATCGGCTTCAGTTAGCAGCAGTAGCGAAGGAATCGCTCGATCGGGTTCAGTTAACAGCCATCGATCGATCGCTCGGGTTCAGTAACGTAGCCTGCAGTGCAATCGCTCGGGTTCAGTTAGAGCCTAGTGCCTCTCACCCACGCGCGTGCGTGTACGAGAGAAACGCGCATCGCTCGGCCCCGACCACCCACCGTAACCGGGAACACCCCGATATTTTCCTCGCCCTCGCTTCTACCATGGTTTTTTTCGTCATGGACGGCCCAAAGAATGTCATGCAGCTGCGTCTCCGGCCCGCCCAGGACGAAAAGCCCATATTCTGTCATGATTTTTTTCATAGAAGTAGGACCCCCACCACATCTATGATGATACCGGGTTTTGTCACAATTATCGTCATAGAAGTGTCGTAAGTATGACAGGAAAAAAATTCGTTCGGCCCAAAATGTCACGGATGTCTTTTTTGTAGTGTTGTGCCCTCCTACTATCTTGTTCCACCTTCTGAGGAGAGGGACAAGAAAGGGATTATGGGCATCTTATCTCTTTTTAGTTTGTAAGCCCGCGGGCATTTGTTAAATTGAAAACTTGTAATCCCCTTGCTCATGTTTTTTCATTTTGTATGAACTGTACCTGTATGGGATGTTTCTAATGAAAAAGGGTGCTTGCAGGGTTCTTTGTGCGTGAGCGAGGCCCAGGCCAAGGAGTGAATCCATGTTATTTTTAAGATAACCATTGTTGCTCGGCAACAGGCCTTGCCGTCCCCTTACTTCATCCGACCATTCTCACGCTCTTGGCGGAGGCAGGGGCAAAGTAGAGTTAGGCCCTTCGTCTATTTCCTTGTCACCGCGACTACGACCCAGTTCTGACACAGGGACGTGGGTACAGGAAAAGGGGAAGCACAGTGGTCTAGGAATAAAATGAGGTTTCATACGTCCCAACTTCATACGGAAATGCACAATAGGGGATAAAAGACTTATCTGGATCTGCAGCCCCCGGCAGCCTTCGCTTACCGTGGTTGGATTCTTGTATCTGCAGCCCCCGGCAACCTTGGCTTGCCGAGGCTGGAGCGCCGGCTTGTTCTCTTTCTTCCAAACAGCTCAGCAAAAACGTCCATGTACCCTGCGAACCAAAGAGGACGGAAAGGAACAGAGAGACCCACACTCGACCTCTATGCTAGGGGTTAGTCACCACTAATTACTATCAACCCTAACCGAGGGAGAGACTTAACCTAACATGCAATTTAAACCTTAGGGCGCCAGCGCTTCGTTTATTTATGCTCAGGGTCTGTGCCTGGCTTTGTACACAGGGTTACATGCCTTGCGGGCAAGACTTGTACAAAAGGTGGTTTGCCACGGGGCCCGACAACAGCGCCTTATGGGTAAAACTTGCGAAGATGTTCAATGTTCCAGGATTTGCTCACTACAATAGCATCTTTGGTCTCCAGGTGGACTGCGCTAGGCCTGGTGACTCGTATTACCCGATAAGGGCCTTCCCACTTCGGCGTCAACTTGTTGGAATTCTTGGTCGATTGATGATACGTCTCCGTCGTATATACTTTTCCAAACACTTTTTCCCTTGTTTTGGACTCTAACTTGCATGATTTGAATGGAACTAACCTGGACTGACGCTGTTTTCACCAGAATTGCCATGGTGTTATTTTTGTGCAGAAACAAAAGTTCTCGAAATGACCTGAAACTCCATGCAGATTATTTTTGGAAATAATAAAAAATACCGGCGAAAGAATCAAGGCCAGGGGGCCCACACCCTTTCCATGAGGGTGGGGGGCGCCTGCACCCCCCGGGCGCGCCCCCTGCCACGTAGGCCCCCTAGAGCTCCACCAACCTCAACTCCAACTCCATATATTCGTGTTCCAGGAGAAAAAAAAATCAGAGAGAAGGATTCATCGCGTTTAACGATATGGAGCCGCCGCCAAGCCCTAAACTCTCTCTGGAGGGCTGATCTGGAGTCCGTTCGGGGCTCCGGAGAGGGGAATCCGTCGCCGTCATCATCATCAACCATCCTCCATCACCAATTTCATGATGCTCACCGCCGTGCGTGAGTAATTCCATCGTAGGCTTGCTGGACGGTGATGGGTTGGATGAGATCTATCATGTAATTGAGTTAGTTTTGTTAGGGTTTGATCCCTAGTATCCACTATGTTTTGAGATTGATGTTGCTATGACTTTGCTATGCTTAATGCTTGTCGCTAGGGCCAGAGTGCCATGATTTCAGATATGAACCTATTATGTTTTCATGAATATATGTGAGTTCTTGATCCTATCTTGCAAGTCTATAGTCACCTACTATGTGTTATGATCCGGCAACCCCGAAGTGACAATAATCGGGACCACTCCCAGTGATGACCATAGTTTGAGGAGTTCATGTATTCACTATGTGTTAATGCTTTAGTCCTGTACTCTATTAAAAGGAGGCCTTAATATCCCTTAGTTTCCACTAGGACCCCGCTGCCACGGTAGGGTAGGACAAAAGATGGCATGCAAGTTCTTTTCCATAAGCACGTATGACTATATTCGGAATACATGCCTACATTACATTTATGAATTGGAGCTAGTTCTGTGTCACCCTATGTTATGACTGTTACATGATGAACCACATCTGTCATAATTTTCCATCACCGATCCAATGCCTACGAGCTTTTCACATATTGTTCTTCGCTTATTTACTTTTCCGTTACTACTGTTACAATCACTACAAAACCCAAAAATATTACTTTTGCTACTGTTACCATTACTATCATACTACTTTGCTACTAAATAGTTTGCTGCAGATATTAAGTTATCTAGGTGTGGCTGAATTGACAACTCAGTTGCTAATACTTGAGAATACTCTTTGGCTCCCCTTGTGTCGAATCAATAAATTTGGGTTGAATACTCTACCCTTGAAAACTGTTGCGATCCCCTATACTTGTGGGTTATCAAGACTATTTTCTGGCGCCGTTGCCGGGGAGGGTAGCTCTATTCTTTGAGTCACTTGGGATTTATATCTGCTGGTCACTATGAGGAACTTGAAAGACGAGAAAACTAAAATTTATCCCTCAACTACGAGGGGAGGTAAGGAACTACCATCTAGCTCTACACTTGATTCACCTTCTGTTTAGAGTAAGCTTGCGACACCAAAACCTGCTTCTCCTATTAATTCTGATATGTCGCATGTTATTGATGATGCCACTTCTGCTTTGCATGATACTTATGATGAAACTACTTCTATGCTTGATACTACTATGCCACTTGGTGAATTTCTTGATGAACAACTTGCTAGGGATAGAGAGAATGAAATTATTGAAACTGATAATATTGATGAAAGTGATGATGAAGATTCTCCTCCTAAATTTGAATTACCTGTTGTGCCTGAAGGCTATGTTATGGATGAACAAACTGCTAGAGACTTTCTTGCTTGCAATGATAGAAGCGATCTTAAGAAATTATTAGCTAAGCTGAAACAAAAATCTTTGAGTGCTAGAATGAAATATGATCCTGCTTATGCTACTTCACCTATCTTTGTTACTTATAAGGATTATGAATTCTCTGTCGACCCTGATATAATTACTTTGGTTGAATCTAATCCTTTTTATGGCTATGAATCTGAAACTGTTGTGGCACATCTTACTAAATTAAATGATATAGCCACCCTGTTCATTAATGATGAGAAAAGTTGCTACTATTATATCCTTAAAATATTTTCGTTCTCATTAAAGGGTGATGCTAAGATATGGTTTAACTCTCTTGATCCTGGTTGTGTGCGTAGTCCCCAGGATATGATTTATTACTTCTCTGCTAAATATTTCCCTACCCATGAGAAACAAGCTACTTTAAGGGAAATATATAATTTTGTGCAAATTGAAGAAGAGAGTCTCCCACAATCTTGGGGGAGGCTTCTCAAATTACTTAATGCTTTGCCTGATCATCCTCTTAAGAAAAATGAAATACTTGATATCTTTTATAATGGACTAACCGATGCTTCCAGAGACCACCTGGATACTTGTGCTGGTTGTGTTTTCAGGGAAAGTACGCTGGATGAAGCTGAAATTCTATTGAATAATATGTTGACTAATGAAAATAATTGGATGCTTCCTGAGCCAACTCCTAAGCCAACTCCGAAGAAAAGAGGTGTTCTATTTCTCAGTCCTGAAGATATGCAAGAGGCAAAGAAATCTATGAAAGAAAAAGGTATAAAAGCTGAAGATGTTAAGAATTTACCTCCTGTTGAAGAAATACATGGTCTTAATTTACCGCCTGTTGAAGAAACACATGGTCTTGATGACCCGACACAGGTAGTAAAGGTAAATTCTCTCTATAGGTATGATAAAGCTAAAATCCCTCCTACTTAGTTTGCTAGCCATTTCTTAGATGAGTTTGATGACTTTATGGTTAAGCAAGAAAATTTCAATGCTTATTTTGGTAGAGAATTAAAACGCAACGTTTATATGATTGAACACTTGAGTGATTATATGTCTAGAGTTAAAGGTGAACTTAAACTCATTAGTAAACATGCTTCTATGGTTACCACTCAAGTAGAACAAGTACTTAAAGCTCAGAATGATTTGCTCAATGAATTAAATAGTAAGAATAATGACTTTGCTGTTAGAGTGGCTACTAGAAATGGTAAAATGACTCAGGAACCTTTGTATCCTGAAGGCCACCCTAAGAGAATTGAGCAAGATTCTCAGAGAAATAATATTGATGCACCTAGTCCTTCTAGGAAGAAGAAAAAGAAAAATGATAGGACTTTGCATGCCTCTAGCGAACCTATTGCTAACACACCTGAGAATCCAAATGATATATCTATTTCTGATGCTGAAACACAATCTCGTAATGAACATGAACCTAGTGATAATGTTAATGATGATGTTCATGTTGATGCTCAACCTAGCAATGATAATGATGTAGAAATTGAACCTACTGTTGATCTTGATAACCCACAGTCAAAGATTCAATGTTATGATAAGAGAGACTTTGTTGCTAGGAAGCATGGTAAGGAAAGAGAACCTTGGGTTCAGAAACCCATGCCTTTTCCTCCCAAGCCATCTAAGAAAAAGGATGATGAGGATTTTGAGCGCTTTGCTGAAATGATTAGACCTATCTTCTTGCGTATGCGTTTAACTGATATGCTCAAAACGAATCCTTATGCTA
Organism: Triticum urartu; assembly: GCF_003073215.2. Lineage (NCBI taxonomy): Eukaryota > Viridiplantae > Streptophyta > Magnoliopsida > Poales > Poaceae > Triticum > Triticum urartu. The sequence goes on from NC_053025.1 coordinate 152,657,769, forward strand.
AGTGTATGAACGATATTATCACAAATAAAAGAAAGATACCTGAAGCTGAAATTTCCACCATGCTTGCTAGTTACACTTTTAAGGGTGGAATACCTAAGAAACTAGGAGATCCAGGAGTACCCACTATACCATGCTCCATTAAAAGAAACTATGTTAGAACTGCTTTATGTGATCTTGGAGCCGGTGTTAGTGTTATGCCTCTCTCTTTATATCGTAGACTTGATTTGAATAAGTTGACACCTACTGAAATATCTTTGCAAATGGCCGATAAATCAACTGCTATACCTGTCGGTATTTGTGAGGATGTGCATGTTGTGGTTGCAAATGTTACTATTTTAATGGACTTTGTTATTCTTGATATTCCTGAGGACGATAGTATGTCTATTATTCTTGGAAGACCCTTTTTGAATACTGCGGGGGCTGTTATTGACTGCAACAAAGGCGATGTCACTTTTCATGTTAATGGCAATGAGCATACGGTACACTTTCCGAGGAAACAACCTCAAGTTCATAGTATCAACTCTATTGGAAAAATTCCAATGATTATTATTGGAGGCTTTGAATTTCCTCTTCCTACTGTCAAAAAGAGATATGATATTTCTTATTATTGGGGATGTACATATCCCCGTTGAGGTAACTTAGTGCTATTCGAAAATTCTCCGGTTTCATGCAATTCAGAATGAGTTTGTTAACAAGACCTGATCAACCTTGTTAGTGGATTCCTTTTGATGAGCATGAGATGGATGAAGTTAGAAAGCACAACCTTCTGTACCCTCCTTTTACTTTCTGTTATTTAGTTTAAATAAAGCAAAAATAGTATTTTCTGTCAGTTTTCTGAATTATCCATGCAATAAAAAATACCCCAAAAATAAAAGTTCTCCAAATGCCCCGAAATTGAAATATGATTTTTTCTAGAATATTTGAGAATATTTGGCACTGAGAACACAGCAGGGGGAGCTGGCACCTGGCCACGAGGGTCCAGGGCGTGCCCACCCCCTGGGTGTGCCCCCTGCCTCGTGGGCCCATGGTGGCTCCCCTCCACTTATTATTATTCACATCATTCGGTCGTGCAAGTGAAAGGCAATTATGATGATATATGATGGATTGATTGAGATGAAAAAAGCTGGTATGAACTCGACCTCTCTTGTTTTTGTAAATATGATTAGTTCATCGTTCCTGATTCATCCTATTATGAATAAACATGTTTGCAATGACAATTAGAGATTATAGTTGCTTATGCCATGCTTAATTAGCTAGGAGTTTAACATGGTTTACCTTGCGTGCCAACATGCTATTAAAATGGTTATGATGTGGTATAGTAGGGTGGTATCCTCCTTTGAATGATTCGAGTGAATCGGCTTGGCACATGTTCACGCATGTAGTTGAAACAAAATCAACATAGCCTTCACGATATTTATGTTCATGGTGGATTATATCCTACTGATGCTTGAACTCAATGTTTATTAAACTTAATGCATGTTCATGACTGTTGTCGCTCTCTAGCTGGTCACTTCCCAGTCTTTTGCTAGCCTTCACTTCTACTAAGCGGGAATAGTACTTGTGCATCCAATCCCATAAACCCCAAAGTTATTCCATATGAGTCCACCATACCTTCCTATATGCAGTATCTACCTGCCGTTCCAAGTAAATTTGTATGTGCCAAACTCTAAACCTTCAAATGAAATTATGTTTTGTATGCTCGAATAGCTCATGTATCAACTAGGGCTGTCTGTATCTTCCATGTTAGGCGGGTTATTCTCAAGAGGAGTGGACTCCGCTCCTCACTCACGAGAAAATGGCTGGTCATCGGGATGCCCAGTCCCATGCTTTATGCAAACCAAATCGAAATAATTGCAAACAAAACTCCCCTAGGGCTGTTGTTAGTTGGAGGTACTCGTTGTTTCGAGCAAGCCATGGATTGATGCTTGTTGGTGGAGGGGGAGTATAAACTTTACCATTCTACTTGGGAACCGCCTATAATGTGTGTAGCATGGAAGATATCGCCATCTCTTGGTTGTTATGTCGACAATGAAAGTATACCGCTCAAAATATTATTTATCTCCATTTCAAAACCGAGCTCTGGCACCTCTACAAATCCCTGCTTCCCTCTACGAAGGGCCTATCTATTTACTTTTATGTTGAGTCATCACTCTCTTATTAAAAAGCACCGGTTAGAGAGCACTGCTGTCATTTGCATCCATTACTATTAATCTATATTGAGTATTACTATGACTGGATCTCTTTTACCATGAATTAAAATGTTTAGTCAGTCCTTGATCTTTAAAGGTGCTCTGCATTTATGTTTAGCGGTCTCAGAAAGGGTTAGCGAGATACCATCTTCTTATATCATATCATGATTGTTTGGAGAAAGTGTTGTCATCCGAGATTTATTATTATTGCTCGCTAGTTGATTATGCCATTGATATGAGTAAACATGAGACCTAAGTGTTATTGTGAATATGGTTAGTCATAATCTTTGCTGAAAACTTGAATGCTGGCTTTACATATTTACAATAACAAGAGCAAACAGAGTTTGTAAAAGTTTTTCTTTATCACTTTCAATTTATCAACTGAATTGCTTGAGGACAAGCAAAGGATTAATCTTGGGGGAGTTGATACGTCTTCGTCGTATCTACTTTTCCAAACACTTTTGCCCTTGTTTTGGTCTCTAACTTGCATGATTTGAATGGAACTAACCTAGACTGACGCTGTTTTCAGCAGAATTGCCATGATGTTAATTTTGTGCAGAAACAAAAGTTCTCGGAATGACCTGAAACTCCACGGAGATTATTTTTGGAAATAATAAAAAATACTGGCGAAAGAATCAAGGCCAGGGGCCCACACCCTTTCCATGAGGGTGGGGGCGCGCCCCCTGCCTCGTGGGCCCCCTGGAGCTCCACCGACCTCAACTCCAACTCCATATATTCGTGTTCGGGAAGAAAAAATCAGAGAGAAGGATTCGTCGCGTTTTATGCTACAGAGCCGCCGCCAAGCCCTAAGCTCTCTCGGGAGGGCTGATCTGGAGTCTGTTCGGGGCTCCGGAGAGGGGAATCCGTCGCTGTCGTCATCATCAACCATCCTCCATCACCAATTTCATGATGCTCACCGCTGTGCGTGAGTAATTCCATCATAGGCTTGCTGGACGGTGATGGTTTGGATGAGATCTATCATGTAATCGAGTTAGTTTTGTTAGGGTTTGATCCCTAGTATCCACTATGTTCGGAGATTGATGTTGCTATGACTTTGCTATGCTTAATGCTTGTCACTAGGGCCCGAGTCCCATGATTTCAGATCTGAACCTATTATGTTTTCATGAATATATGTGAGTTCTTGATCCTATCTTGCAAGTCTATAGTCACCTACTATGTGTTATGATCCGGCAACCCCGAAGTGACAATAATTGGGACCACTCCCGGTGATGACCATAGTTTGAGGAGTTCATGTATTCACTATGTGTTAATGCTTTAGTCCGGTACTCTATTAAAAGGAGGCCTTAATATCCCTTAGTTTCCACTAGGACCCCGCTGCCACGGTAGGGTAGGACAAAACATGTCATGCAAGTTCTTTTCCATAAGCACGTATGACAATATTTGGAATACATGCCTACATTACATTGATGAATTGGGGCAAAAAACACATATTTGACCTGAGGACGAAAAGAATTCACAATCTGAACTGTTTTCGAAAAAATTTCACTGAACTGACCGTTTCGAGTGGCACCCGACAGATAGGCACCACACTATACTGTGCAGCGCCAGGCTCTTAGGCGCCACACGCCGGTCCAGCGTGGCAGCCCGGGCCCCACTCTTGGTTGTGCAGCGCCTAACTAAAAGGAGCTGCACCGTGTAGTGCAGTGCCTAACTGAAAGGAGCTGCACCGTGTAGTGCAGCGCCTAACGGAAAGGAGCTACATAGTGTAGTGCAGCGCCTAACTGAAAGGAGTTGCACTACCTTATATTAAAACTGTTGTAACTTTTAATCCGTGCATCCGATGAAAACGTGCCTTATATGAATATTGTACATTTTTTCGTGTTCTACACAATGGTGGAATTTTCATTTATGTTAGGATCAATTTTCTTGATGAAAACCCTGTTGCAAAAGTGCATCATAATATAACAGATTCTATTAAAATTTACAAACTTGGCATGATGATAGCCATTGACCTATAGCTCTTATGCGTTTGCAACCTACATGAGTTTTGCACTGCAAAATGTGTACTTTCACACCATGCCTATGAAGGAAATATGCCGTAGAGGCAATAATAAAGTTTTTATTTATATTTCCTTATATCATGATAAATGTTTATTATTCATACTAGAATTGTATTAACCGGAAACTTAGTACATGTGTGAATACATAGACAAACAGAGTGTCCCTAGTATGCCTCCACTTGACTAGCTCGTTAATCAAAGGTGGTTAAGTTTCCTAACCATAGACATGTGTTGTCATTTGATGAATGGGATCACATCATTAGAGAATGATGTGATGGACAAGACCCGTCCGTTAGCTTAGCATAATGATCGTTTAGTTTTATTGCTATTGCTTTCTTCATGACTTATACATGTTCCTCTGACAATAACATTATGCAACTCCCGAATACCGGAGGAACACCTTGTGTGCTATCAAACGTCACAACGTAAATGGGTGATTATAAAGATGCTCTACAGGTGTCTCCGAAGGTGTTTGTTTTGTTGGCATAGATCGAGATTAGGATTTGTCACTCCGTGTATCGGAGAGATATCTCTGGGCCCTTTCGGTACTGCACATCACTAAAAGCCTTGCAAGTAATGTGACTAATGAGTTAGTTGAGGGATGATGCATTACGGAACGAGTAAAGAGACTTGCCGGTAATGAGATTGAACGAGTAACGAGATTGCCGGTAACGAGATTGAACTAGATTATGCACATCACTACGTTCCCCAACAACCTATGCTTGCCATGTTAATCATCTTTAACATGTTCATTTCTTGCATCTAAGTGACTAACATGATATAAGTGAACTTCTGTTATAGAAAGTTGCATTTTGTAAGACCCATAGTAATTAATCCTGACATCATATGAATATGATCTAATTATGAAACTTAGAAAATATTATGTCTACTTTAAGTCCATGTCATTTTCACACCCACTAAATATGTGCATCACTATGTTTTGAAACAGTAAAGTACCTAAGGCAATGTTCTGCCAGATTAACACATCAATTTCATCGAGTTCATGGATATCATCAGAACTTTGCATCTTATAAAGATGTATACATATATAATCTTAAAATTTAGCACCTATAATGTTTGCTGTCAGTAGCAAGAGCACATGTTCTCTGATTTGGACTCTTTCTTTAGGCTACTGGAAAAAGCTGAGGTCGGTATGGAGTGAGTTGGTTTGAACTTGATAACCCAGGATGGCCTCATGCTAACCAGGACGACAAAGCATAGTTGACAGGAAAACTAGCTGTCAGTGCTACTAGCTGGATGTTAGAAGGCTTATCTTACAAGCATAATGAATAACAGAGTTTAGCCAGCAGGAAAACTAAATTGATCTAACAAAATTCTAAATGAAAAAGATACCAAGTTCATGCCAAGGGGTTTTGTAGAAATCAAGATATGATTATGTGAAGATATGCAACAAATTTGTCAACAACATTATCATGCCTACTTTAGTGCGACATAACATCAGGTTAAATGTTTTTAACATGGCAACACGCTGGATATACTAGAAGTAGACATGGAGATGCTCAAATTCATATATAAAGTTATTCCATATGAAGCATGGTTGATTTACTATGCATTTTACAAAATGCAAAGTTTTGTTGACATCCAGTGACTTGGTGAAATTAACGAGTCAATCTGGCAGAACATTACCTTAGGTACTTTAGTGTCTCAAAACATAGTGATGCAAATATTTAGTGGGTATGAAAATGACATGGACTTAAGGTAGACATAAATTTTTCCAACTTTCATAGTTAGATCATATTCATATGATGTCAGGATTAATTACTATGGATCTTACAAAATGTAACTTTCTGTAACAGAAGTTCACTTATATCATGTTAGTCACTTAGATGCAAGAAATGAACATGTTAAAGATGATTAACATGGCAAGCATAGGCATGGCGTGAAAGTACACATTATGTAGTGCAAAACTCATGTAGGTTGCAAACGCGTAAGAGCTATAGGTCAATGGCTATCATCATGCCAAATTTGTAAATTTTAACAGATTCTGTCAGTTTTATTATGATGCACTTTTGCAACGGGGTTTTCATCAAACAAATTGATCCTAACATAGATGAAAATGCCACCATTGTGTAGCATGGAAAAATGTACAACATTCATATAAGGCACGTTTCCATCGGATGCATAGATTAAAAGTTACAACAGTTTTAATATAAGGTAGTGCAACTCCTTTCAGTTAGGCGCTGCACTACACTGTGCAGCTCCTTTTAGTTAGGCGCTGCACAACTAGGAGTGGGGCCCGGGCTGCCACGCTGGACCGGCGTGTGGCGCCTAAGAACCAGGCGCTGCACAGTATAGTGTGGCACCTATTTGTCGGGCGTCACTCAAAACGGTCAGCTCGGTGAATTTTTTTCGAAAGCAGTTCAGATCGTGAATTGTTTTCATCCTCAGGTCAAATATGTGTTTTTTGCCATGAATTGGAGCTAGTTTTGTGTCACCCTATGTTATGACTGTTACATGATGAACCACATCCGGCATAATTTTCCATCACCGATCCAATGCCTACGAGCTTTTCACATATTGTTCTTCGCTTATTTACTTTTCTGTTGCTACTGTTACAATCACTACAAAACCCAAAAATATTACTTTTACAACTGTTACTGTTAATATCATATTACTTTGCTACTAAATACTTTGATGCAGATATTAAGTTATCCAGGTGTGGCTGAATTGACAACTCAGTTGCTAATACTTGAGAATATTCTTTGGCTCCCCTTGTGTCGAATCAATAAATTTGGGTTGAATACTCTACCTCGAAAACTTTTGCGATCCCTTATACTTGTGGGTTATCACATGGGCACAACATACCGTCCGATTCCTCCAAACAGGGGAACTCCCTGAGGAGCAGGAAGAAGCAGAGAAAGTAGCCTGTCGGTCTGCCATGTATCAGTTCGTCAACGATGTCCTGGACAGAAAAAGAGCGAACGGTGTGAAATTGAAGTCCATTCCCTGGGAGGAAGGACTGGAGCTGTTGGCAGAGATACACGGAGGCATATGTGGTTCCCACATAGGGTCGAGGGCCCTTGCCGGCAAGGTTTCTTCTGGCCCAGTGCCCTCCAGGTTGCAACGACACTAGTAACCAAGTGTGAAGCGTGTCAGTTCCATTCGAAGAAGCTTCATCAACCAGCTCAAGCCCTTCAAACAATTCCTCTCTCCTGGCCATTTTCGGTCTGGGGGCTTTGAGTACTTGTACGTTGTAATCGACAAGTTCACAAAGTGGCCGGAGGTGGAAGCAGTGAGGAAGGTGACAGCACAGTCAGCCGTCAAGTTCTTCAAGGGGCTAGTCTGCCGTTTTGGTGTGCCAAACAGGGTCATCACCGACAACGACACGCAGTTCACAAGCCACACCTTCATGCAATACATCCAAGACCTCCGCACCAAGGTCTGTTTTGCTTCCGTGGAACACCCACGGAGCAACGACCAGGCGGAGAGGGCAAATGCTGAAGTACTGCGAGGCCTGAGGACAAAGACTTTTGACATGCTGCACAAGAGCGGAAGGCACTGGATTGATGAGTTGCCGGTGGTTCTTTGGTCAATCAGAACGACGCCAAATCGATCCACCAGCTAGACACCCTTTGCCCTGGTATACGGGGCAGAAGCAGTTCTCCCCACGGAACTCACATACGGGTCACCTCGAGTGCTCACTTATGACGAGTTTGAGCAAGAGCAATTGCGCCAGGATGGCGCAACGCTCCTTAAGGAAGATCGTCTTCCGGCGGCTGTGAGAGCAGCGCGCTACCAGCAAGCCTTGCGCCACTACCATAGCCGCAAGGTTCATGCCTGAAGCTTTCAGGAAGGCGACCTTGTTCTTCGGCGCGTTCAATTGCTACCTCTTGAGCACTGCGTTGGTTTTCCCTTGAAGAGGAAAGGGTGATGCAGCAAAGTAGCGTAAGTATTTCCCTCAATTTTTGAGAACCAAGGTATTAATCCAGTAGGAGACCACGCGCGAGTCCACGCACCTACACAAACAAACAAGAACCTCGCAACCAACGCGATAAAGGGGTTGTCAATCCCTTCACGGTCACTTACGAGAGTGAGATCTGATAGATATGATAAGATAATATTTTTGGTATTTTTATAATAAAGATGCAAAGTAAAATAAACGGGAATAAAAATAGCTAAGTGTTGGAAGATTAATATGATGGAAAATAGACCCGGGGGCCATAGGTTTCACTAGTGGCTTCTCTCAAGAGCATAAGTATTACGGTGGGTAAATAAATTACTGTCGTGCAATTGATAGAATTGAGCATAGTTATGAGAATATCTAGGTATGATCATGTATATAGGCATCACGTCCGCGACAAGTAGACCGAAACGATTCTGCATCTACTACTATTACTCAACACATCGACCGCTATCCAACATGCATCTAGAGTATTAAGTTCATAAGAACAAAGTAATGCTTTAAGTAAGATGACATGATGTAGAGGGATAAACTCATGCAATATGATATAAACCCCATATTTTTATCCTCGATGGCAACAACACAATATGTGCCTTGCTGCCCCTGTTGTCACTGGGAAAGGACACCGCAAGATTGAACCCAAAACCAAGCACTTCTCCCATTGCAAGAAAGATCAATCTAGTAGACCAAACCAAACTGATAATTCAAGAGACTTGCAAAGATAACCAATCATACATAAAATAATTCAGAGGAGATTCAAATATTGTTCAAAGACAAACTTGATCATAAACCCACAATTCATCGGATCTCGACAAACACACCGCAAAAGAAGATTACATCGAATAGATCTCCAAGAAGATCGAGGAGAACATGGTATTGAGATCCAAAGAGTGAGAAGCCAGCTAGCTAATAACTATGGACCCGAAGGTCTGAGGTAAACTACTCACACATCATCGAAGAGGCTATGGTGTTGATGTAGAAGCCCTCCGTGATCAATGCCCCCTCCGGCGGAGCGCCGGAAAAGGCCCCAAGATGGGATCTCACGGGTACAGAAGGTTGCGGCGGTGGAAATAGGTTTTTGGCTTATGTTCTGATTGTTTGGGGGTACATAGGTATATATAGGAGGAAGGAGTCCGTCGGTGGTGCAACGAGGGGCCTACGAGGGTGGAGGGCGCGCCTGGGGAGGGGGGGGTAGGCGCGCCCCCTACCTCGTGCCTTCCTCGTTGATTTATTTACATGGACTCCAAGTCCTCTGGATCACGTTCGTTCCAAAAATCACGTTCCCGAAGGTTTCATTCCGTTTGGACTCCGTTTGATATTCCTTTTCCACGAAACACTAAAATAGGCAAAAAGACAGCAATCTGGGCTGGGCCTCCGGTTAATAGGTTAGTCCCAAAAATAATATAAAAGTGTATAAATAAGCCCATTAAACATCCAAAACAAAATATAATATAGCATGGAGCAATAAAAAATTATAGATACGTTGGAGACGTATCACCATGCCGGAGCCTGGGGCTCGACGGCAAGGACTAAAGGCATTTCCTCTGCCATGGGAGTGGCCGTGTGTACGGCCAGGGCTTGACACCCTGCCGGAGTCGGTTGCCGCTCGGCAGGCTCAGTGTCCACGGCAACATCCTTGCCGGCGGCTCCCGGGGGCTCGGCGGGAAAGTACTTGTCGGGGCCTGATTTCCTTCGCTTATTCTGCTCTATTGATGGTTCAACGGATGGTTGAGTTAACCGAAGCACAAAAGTACCTGGTTCCATAGGTAGTTTGAAGGCGGCGCGCTTCGACAGGTAGTCGGCAATGTCGTTCTCCACTCGGGGAACATGCTCCACTTGTATACCTTCAAAGCGCTCCTCCAGCTTCCTCATCTCATCTACGTAGGCCTCCATCAACGGGCTTTGATAATATTTGTTGACTTGCCTGACGACAAGCTGTGAATCACCCCTGACGATGAGCTTCTTGATCCCGAGGTTTGCCGCGATCCTGAGACCGACAAGCAACCCCTCGTATTCAGCAGTGTTGTTCATGGACATCTCGCTGGGAAAGTGCATCTGGATTACATACTTGAGGTGCTCTCCGGTGGGCGCAACGAGCAACACATCAGCACCGGCACCTTGTAGCAAGAAAGCCCTGTCAAAGTACATAATCCAGTTGCGACTTGCTTCCTTGCCAGGGAGAGTGGTCTCCTGGATCTCTTCGTCGGGCGTTGAGGTCCATTCCGCAATGAATTCTGCCAAGACTCTGCTCTGGATTGTCGAAGTACTTTCAAACTTCAAACCAAAGCTCGACAGTTCCAGGGCCCATTCCACAATCCTCCTGGTTGCATCTGGGTTATGCAATATCCGTTGCAAGGGAGGCGGGTGACGACAGTGATTTCGTGGGCTTGGAAGTAATGACGCAGCTTCCTCGAGGCCATAAGGAGGCCGAAGAGCAATTTCTGCACACCGGAGTACTTTGACCTAGCCCCCTGCAAGAGGGAGCTGACAAAGTAAACTGGTTGCTCCATCATCTTCTTCTTCTGCACCACTTCATTTGATTGCATGGGCCCCGTCCCGATGGCTGCCAGGGGCCTTGCCTTGCCGGCACCAGGCCCTGTCGGGGGGAGCTCTGGCTCGCCGTCCGCCAGCCCTACCGTTGCCGCTGCTTCCTCATCGACCTCCCACTGTGCCACTAGCGCGGCGCTGACCACTTGATTCGTTGCCGCTAGATACAATAGCAATGGCTCTTGTGGCTTAGGCGCAACTAGTATCGGAGTAGAGGAGAGGTATTTCTTCAAATCCTGCAGCGCTGCTTCGGCCTCAGGGGTCCATTCCATTGGGCTCGCCTTTTCCAAGATTTTGAAAAAGGGAAGGGCACGCTCAGCAGACATGGAGATGAATCTGCTCATGGCGGCAACGCAGCCAGTGAGCCGACGCACATCCTTGATCCGCTTGGGCGCCTCAATCTGCTCAATAGCCTTGATCTTGTCTGGGTTCGCCTCGATCCCACGCTGTGACACAAAGAACTCGAGAAGTTTGCCGGACGAAACACCGAAGACACACTTCTCCGGGTTCAACTTGAGGTTGATCTTGCGCAGATTTGCAAACGTCTCTTCTAAATCTTGTACAAGTGTTGCCCTGTCCTTGGTTTTGACCACTATGTCATCCATATAAGCTTCCAAATTTCTATGTAGCTGGGGCTCAAAACCAATTTGGACTGCCCTTGCAAACGTTGAGCCAACACTCTTCAATCCGAAAGGCACTACTAGGAAAAGGCCTGCACTACAAAAAAAATACACATACGTGACATTTTGGGCCGAACGAATTTTTTTTTCTGTCATACATATGACACTTCTATGACGATAATTGTGACAAAACCCGGTATCATCATAGATGTGGTGGGCTCCTACTTCTATGACAAAAAATCATGATAGAAAATGGGCTTTTTGTCCTGGGCAGGCCGGAGACGCAGCTGCATGACATTCTTTGGGCCGTCCATGACGGAAAAAACCGTGGTAGAAGCGAGGGCGAGGAAAATTTTGGCGAGTTCCCCGTTACGGTGGGAGGTCGGGGGCCGAGCGATGCGCGTTTCTCTCGTACACGTACGTGCGTGTGTGCGAGGCGTTGGCTCTAACTGAATCCGAGCGAGGCGTTGGGCTCTAACTGAACCCGAGCGATTGCACTGCAGGCTACGCGTTACTGAATCCGAGCGATTGATCGATGGCTGTTAACTGAACCTGATCGAGCGATTCCTTCGCTACTGCTGCTAACTGAAGCCGATCGATGCTGCCTCTGGGATGAACAGTGAGCGGTGGCGTTGCCTCTGGTGGAGGCCGGAGGAGGTCGACGGTAGCCCGTGGAGGCTGGAGGAGGTCGACGGTGGAGATGAACAGTATCCCGTGGAGTCCCGTTTTGCGGTACGCCACTCCCCTCCCGATGAACAGGACCCCCGTTTCGACCGTAGCGCTCCAACACAAGTCCGTTTCGTCTGTTTTGCGGTACGCCACACCCCTCCCGATCAACAGGACCCCCGTTTCGACCGTAGGAGGTCCATTTCGTCCGTTTTGCGGTACGGCACACCACTCCCGATCAACAGGACCCCCGTTTTGACCGTAGGAGGTCCGTTTCCTCTGTTTTGCGTTACGCCACACCCCTCCCGATCAACAGGACCCCGTTCCGAACGTAGGAGGTCCGTTTCCTCCGTTGTGCGGTACACCAGGCCTCGTTTCCATCGCCTGTTCCGTCCAAGCCCTCCCGATGAACACGACCACGCATTCCGTTCCGAGCCAGACGGTTGGCTCCCACGCGTTTCGTTGCCTCCCGATGAACACGACGCATTCCGTTGCCTCCCCATGAACACGACGCATTCCGTTGCCTCCCCATGAACACGACGACGACGCTGTTTCTCCGTTCCGACCCAGCCATGTACACGAGCCCTGGCCGTACATATGCGCGAGTAGGCGTTCGAGACCCCGTCCGTATGTACACATATGTGGCCGTATTTTCTTTCTTGCACCCTGGCCGTTGTACGTACGTGTACTTGCTACGTGCGCGCCTCTACTACGACACGTAAGCGCCTCTACTACAACACTTGCGCGCCTCTACATCCACCAGTATATATGCACGTACACGTTCGCGACCAGAATGACAACACTACGTACGCTTCGACCAGGTGGGTCCTCACTGTCAGGCACTTCCTTGCCTGCGAAGATGTAGCTGGTGGGTCCTAGTAGTCAGGGGGGCAAATCGTTTTTTTTTCCCGAACGCACTTCCTTGCGTGCGAAGATGTAACTGGTGGGTCCCAGCAGTCAGGGGCAAACGTTTTTTTCACGAAATACGGTGGCCCGTCCGGTGGGTCCCCGCTGTCAGGTGGAGGAATAATTATTTTGCACGTAATAAGGAGGCACTTCCTTGCTGCGGCCGTGGACCCAGCTGTCAGCCTCTCCACGTACAGTCCATGTCCGATGGAAGCCGTTCCTTGACCACGTTGACCACGCCGCGCTGAGAGCACCAGGGCGGTGGACGACGGCGAGGCCTAGGAAGGGGACGACGCAGAGCCGGGGAAGATACGGCAGTCGATGCCCACGCGTAGAGGAGTACGAGGGTTCACTGGTTCGCTGCGGTGTGAGGCTGCCGTCGCCGCAGAATAACAGGGGGTGTGGGTGAGTAGAGGGATGGCCTGGCCAGCGGTGGGAGTAGTAGGGGGCGGTGAGGCCTCCGCCGCATCGCAGCCGGCCACGGGAGGCAGGAGCACGAGGCACGACCGGCGCTGGTTTGGGCGGCTGGATCAAGAAGACCAGAGGTTGAAGAAGCACTACGGCCGTTGGATGGACATTGTACGGTCACTTCAGCTAGAATCGTGCATATTGACTAAGTTGACAAAGCGCTCCATCCCCGTCAACTTAGTAGGCCCACAAGTCAGCCTGCCACTATACTGGGTCCCAGCTAACAGGGGGAGTATTCAATTTTTTTGTGCGTAATAAGGAGGCACTTCCTTGCGTGCGAAGATATAGCTGGTGGGTCCGAGCTGTCAGCGGCGGTAACGTTTTTTTCGCGAAATACAGAGGCCCTTTCTGTGGGTCCCTGATGTCAGGTGGAGGAATCATTATTTTGCGCGTAATAAGGAGGCATTTCCTTGCGTGCATCCATGGACCCAGCTGTCGGCCTCTCCACGTATAGTCCACTTCAGATGCATGTCGGTCGTTGACCACGTTGACCAGGACGCACCGAGAGCACCAGGGCGGTGGACGACGGCGAGGCCTAGGAAGGGAGCGACACGGAGGCAGGGAAGACTCGGCAGTTGTTTCCCACATGGAGGGGAGTACGACTGTACGAGGGTTTCCTGGTTCGTCTGCCGTCGCCGGAGAATAACAGCAGGTGTGGGTGAGTAGAGGGATGGCTAGCCAGCGATGGGAATACGGTGGGGCGGTGAGGCCTGCGCGGCAGCACAGCCGGCCGCGGGGAGGAGGGAGCAGGCAGTCTCGCCGGCGATTGTTTGAGCGGCTGGAGCAGGAAGAGCAGAGATTGAAGCAGCACGACGGCCGTTCGATGGACATCCAACAGTCACTGCTTGTGCGTCAACCTTTTTTTAGGAAAGCCTCAAATCTGTGGAAACCAGCATACAGCCCATCTGCCATTATTTCTAATAATTTACAACCCATTTTCTAATTCTTAAGGTTTTTTTGGAGCCCATATTCTTTTTGTTAGCATCCCAGCCCATATTGTGGCCACGGTTAAAAATTATACGAAATTTTGCATATTTCGGTGCGGTCCGAACTGTTTTGAATCCCGAAATTTCAACTCACATTCAAACTGATTTTAAAAATAAAAGTATATCAATATAAAATCCAACAAATTCTCCACGCATAAAAATTAATGTAATTTAAAATCTCGTAATAAAAAAAGATATTTGAAACTAATTGCCGGTTTGATGTATTTTAAAAATGTACAACCCATTTCTCATTACTGATAGGCCATTTTCTCGGCCAGCCGAATGAAGCTCTCCTCATCTTGAAAGATTTGCAGCCCACGAGGCCTGACAAAGCGACTTACTTGGCAAATCACAAAAAAAACTGGGCTGTGGTCGTGGACCCAGCTATCAGCCTCTCCATGTACAGTACTCTTCCGATGGAAGTCGGTCGTTGACCACATTGACCACGCCGCGTAGAGAGCACCAAGGCGGTGGACGACGGCGAGGCCTAGGAAGGGGACGACGTGGAGCCGGGGAAGACGCGGCAGTGGATGCCCACGCGGAGAGGAGTACGAGGGTTCACTGGTTCGGCTGCGGTGTGAGGCTGCCGTCGCCGCAGAATAACAGGAGGTGTGGATGAGTAGAGGGATACCCTGGGCCAGCGGTGGGAGTAGTAGGGGGCGGTGAGGCCTCCGCGGCATCACAGCCGGCCACGAGAGGCAGGAGCATGCGACACGACCGGCGCTGCTTTGGGCGGCTGGAGCAAGAAGACCAGAGGTTGAAGAAGCACTATGGTCGTTGGATGGACATCATACGGTCACTGGAGCTAGAATCGTTCATATTGACTAAGTTGACAAAGCCCTCCGTCCTCGTCAACTTAGTAGGCCCACAAGTCAGCCACCCACTATGGTGGGTCCCAGCTAGCAGGGGGTATTCATTTTTTGGTGCGTAATAAGGAGGCACTTCCTTGCGTGCGAAGATATAGCTGGTGGGTCCGACCAGTCAGCGGGGGGACGTTTTTTCGTGAAATACAGAAGCCCTTCCCACGTACAGTGCACGCACAGTGCGTAATAAGGAGGAACTTTCCTTGCGTGCGACCATGGACCTCGTGGGTCCCAGCCATCAGGCTCTCCACGTACAGTCCTCTTCCGATGACTCTCGTATGTTGACCACGCCGCGCCGAGCGCACTGAGGCGGTGGACGACGGCGAGGCCCCAGACTGGAACGACCCGGAGATGGGGAAGACGCGGCAGTGGAGTCGCAGACGGAGAGGAGTGGGAAACTTGACTGGTTCGGGTGCGGGGTGGGCCTACACTCGGCAGAGAATAACAGGAGGTGCGGAGTGGAGGGATGGCCTGGCCGTCGGCACGGTAGCGTTTTGCTGAGGAGCGCAAAACAACGCCGCTGGACGCCGAAGGCTGGAGCAGGCGGTTCCGGCAGTGCTTGGGGAAGAAGACGAGAGATTGAAGAAGAATGCCGGCCATTGGATGTAAATCCAATGCCTTCTTAGGCTTCGACTACTGGCCCACATGTCAGCCAGTCCATTTGTTTTTTTCGTCCATTTGGTGGGCTGGGTGAAACAATGATGTAGCATCTATGCAGCCCGTTTAAATCCCATTTGCATTTTTCTCGAAATCTGCGGACTTGCTGGGCTGGGTGAAAATATCATGTTGGGCTAGACGGAGAAATGTTATAAAAACATAAACACATGATTACACGTTAGTAAAATCTTTGCAAGCTTATGTACGCAATCACTAGGAGTTAACTTGCCAAGTTATATATAAACAATTATTATTATTTTGTAAGAACTTTCAACTTATGAAATAAAATATCATTTTAATTTGATGAGTTAATAGTACGTGGGGCATTATTATTTTTTAGGCTAGACGTGGGACAGTTGAGTTGGTTCTAGGGGAAAGTACTGGGAGAATACTCAGTTTACATCAAAAAAGAAAGTGGGAGAAAATTCAGAGACCTACTGGGTCCACCTGAGGAGGGGAATATGTTGGGAGGAAGGAGATTCAAAGCACAGCAGCCGAGTGAACTAGTTTTTTTTACGGACAAGTGAACTAGTTTACATACATAAGCAAATAGCCGTTAAAAAAGCAATCAGGTTAATGGGTTCTTAAAAGAAATATTTCGGACAAAACAGATAATTACGACACATAGGCTAATGCATGAAACACTCAAATGATAAATGTGCTTATAAACAGATAAAGTACAACATCTAGACCTTCCTGGCACGCTTGATCATGTCGCTGCTGCTGTCCGTGCACTCGTCGGTTATGGGAAGCAGACACGCCCTCATGTCCAAGATCTTCCTGTACATGTCGTAGCATGCGTATGTGTCCTTGGCCGCGTAGGTTATGTAGGCTAGATTCAGAGGTACCTCCCACGTGTTCAGGTCATCTTCTTTCATGTTGGCGTATCAGGGGTCGATGATGGTCTCAGCAAGGTCAACCATGGAGTCCTTCTCCTGCCCGTTGCTGATGATCTTGTATTGCTTCTGGATGTCGACAAGCTTGTTGCACCAGATGGCTGAATCGTCGCGTTCTTCCTTCTCTCCACCGTAGCAAAGGTGCATTCGGCGCTGCTGATGAAACGGGCGAATGCTCCAGAACCTGGTGCAGCCATAGGACTGAGGCGAGGCAGAGCTTCACCGAGTCATAGGACTGAACGGCGAACTCAAAGGGGAACTCCTTGCTGAAGTCCATATCCAGCAGGCTCACCCCTCGGATCGCCATTGGAGTCTCTTCGAGTGAACGAGTGTGTAGGCGGCGGCAGCAGTTCATTTTTCAGCTCTTGGGGAACTGGATTCAACGGTAAGCTGAGTGTGTACAGGCGACAACAGTTACTACCCCTCCCTCGTCCCCTGCACGCCCGGCAAAAGATGCACCCTCGGCAACACGTCGGTTCACGAGCGGGTCTGTATTGGTACTATAATAACAAGAGTTAGTGGTCACTTTACTTAAATTTAATTAGCTTTAATAGAAATTTATACTTAAAACAAGCAATGCATTCGCTCGTTCTATCAGTGCCAAAGGATCAACATGCACAACAATTAGAATTATTATTCTCAGGACGCACACGATCAACACATTTGTCGCACTTTCACAAAGATAATACTACCAAGTTTGAACTGTTTGTTATGGTTGTTGTCCTCTGCATCATCATGCTGTGTTTCCCAGCTTGCAAGATTCAGAACCAACAAATAAGATCCAAATAATAAGTACAACAAAGATGCCTACACATCTCATTGATTCCCAGCTTGCAAGATTCAGAACCAACAAATAAGATTCAAATAATAAGTACAACAAAGATGCCTACACATCTCACTGATTCCCAGCTTGCAAGATTCAGAACCAACCCATTAGAGCCTTTTGATAAAGTGAATATCGGGATTAAATCCATCTTGGCTAGCCATGTCATAAAATCGAAGAACTTGGCGAATGCTCTTGACCGTCACAACATTTGTAGTTGACTATTCCTGTTTGCACAACATGTTTGCACAGCACAAACAAGGAGACAGGAGAGCATGATTTCGCTTTAATAGCGGCCTCCTTGAACTCAACCTCCAGCTCTACTTGGATGAGGTCTGCCTGGAGTTCCATGATTCAATTCATGCGCGTTTTTCTGCAGTTCACCTGAAATGAAGCAAAGATTGCATCATTCAGCTAGCAAGAAGTACTTGCTCTTGTGAGCTCGCAGGTTCTTCTTTAGTAGTTGAACTAAAATTGAGGAACATTAAGGTTGGATGTCCGGCTCATGTAAGGTGCCATTGTGGTGACAGTGACGGCTCCATCTTGCAAAGGCTAATAAAATGTTGCACGAGATTACCAGCAGAACTTGATGGAGATTTTGGAAACTCCAATCACCATTTTGTGCAGTTCCACCAAAATTGAGAGATGTTGCCCACGTGACATTTTAGTTGAACTGCACAAGACACTCATTCCAAAAAAAAGTGTTTTGTGCAGATCACCAAAAGGTCACAATAGCAACAAGGTGAAATGGATATCCCTATCTGCACAAAAAGATAGAAAGTAAACAGTTGCTGGTCAATAAGAATATACGAAACATATACAAAATGAAAAGAAGCACCCTAATTATGTTCATGGAAATCATGCAAGGACAGTAGAAATTTTAAAACATCAGCAATGCTTCATGTTACCAGAAGCATTACGATCAACAATGAGATTCCTCAAATATGGGATTACTTTAATGGTGGCATTGCTTGTTTACTAGACACAGTAAATCAACAGCAGCTAAGGAGTTGGTTTAAGGGCATGGGACCGTGGGGACACCAGGACACTCAGCAGCGTAAAGGAGCAACTTACTTATCATACTGGGGAAAACAGCAGGAGTGTCATTTGTAACACAGTTTAATTGCATCTTATCACTGGAAGCATTAGATTAACTATTGGGGATCGTAGCAGAAATTAAAAAAATTCTACGCATCACCAAGATCAATCTATGGAGTATTCTAGTAATGAGGGGAATAGGAGTGCATCTACATACCCTTGTAGATCGCGAGCGGAAGCGTTCAAGTGAACGGGGACGATGGAGTCGTACTCGCCGTGATCCAAATCACCGATGACCAAGTGCCGAACGGACAGCACCTCCGCGTTCAACACACGTACAGTTGGGAAGACGTCTCCTCCTTCTTGATCCAGCAAGGGGGAAGGAGAGGTTGATGAAGATCCAGCAGCACGACGGCGTGGTGGTGGATGCAGCAGGATCCCGGCAGGGCTTCGCCAAGCGCAAGCGGGGAGGAGAGGTGTTACGGAGGGAGAGGGAGGCGCCAAGGGCAAAGGTGCGGCTGCCCTCCCTCTCCCCTCTTTATATAGGGGCCTTGGGGGGCGTCGGCCCTAGGAGATCTAATCTCCAAGGGGGCGGCGGCCAAGGGGTGGCTTCCCCCCCAAGCCAAGTGGGGGGGCGCCCCCACCCCTAGGGTTTCCTAACCCTAGGCGCAGGGGGCCCAAGGGGGGGGCGCACCAGCCCACCAGGGGCTGGTTCCCCTCCCACTTCAGCCCATGGGGCCCTCCGGGATAGGTGGCCCCTACCCGGTGGACCCCCGAGACCCTTCCGGTGGTCCCGGTACAATACCGGTAACCCCCGAAACCATCCCGATGGCCGAAACTGGACTTCCTATATATAAATCTTTACCTCCGGACCATTCCGGAACTCCTCATGACGTCCGGGATCTCATCCGGGACTCCAAAAAACTTTTGGGTTACTGCATACTAATATCTCTACAACCCTAGCGTCACCGAACCTTAAGTGTGTAGACCCTACGGGTTCGGGAGACACGCAGACATGACCGAGACGCCTCTCCAGTAAATAACCAACAGCAGGATCTGGATACCCATGTTGGCTCCCACATGCTCCTCGATGATCTCATCAGATGAACCACGATGTCGAGGACTTAATCAATCCCGTATTCAATTCCCTTTGTCAATCGGTACGTTACTTGCCCGAGACTCGATCATCGGTATCCCAATACCTTGTTCAATCTCGTTACCGGCAAGTCACTTCACTCGTACCATAATGCATGATCCCGTGACCAACCCCTTGGTCACATTGAGCTCATTATGATGATGCATTACCGAGTGGGCCCAGAGATACCTCTCCGTCATACGGAGTGACAAATCCCAGTCTCGATACGTGCCAACCCAACAAACACTTTCGGAGATACCCGTAGTGCACCTTTATAGCCACCCAGTTACGTTGTGACGTTTGATACACCCAAAGCACTCCTACGGTATCCGGGAGTTGCACAATCTCATTGTCTAAGGAAATGATACTTGACATTAGGAAAGCTCTAGCAAACGAACTATACGATCTTTGTGCTATGCTTAGGTTTGGGTCTTGTCCAACACATCATTCTCCTAATGATGTGATCCCGTTATCAATGACATCCCCATGTCCACAGACAGGAAACCATGACTATCTATTGATCAACGAGCTAGTCAACTAGTGGCTCACTAGGGACACATTGTGGTCTATGTATTCACACATGTATTACGATTTCCGGATAACACAATTATAGCATGAATAATAGACAATTATCATGAACAAGGAAATATAATAATCATTTTATTATTGCCTCTAGGGCATATTTCCAACAGTCTCCCACTTGCACTAGAGTCAATAGTCTAGTTACATTGTGATGAATCGAACACCCATGGAATTCTGTGTTGATCATGTTTTGCTCTAGGGAGAGGTTTAGTTAACGGATCTGCTACATTCAGGTCCGTATGTACTTTACAAATTTCTATGTCTCCATTTTGAACACTTTCACGAATGGAGTTGAAGCGATGCTTGATATGCCTGGTCTTCCTATGAAACCTGGCCTCCTTCGCAAGGGCAATAGCTCCAGTGTTGTCACAGAAGAGAGTCATCGGGTCCGACGCATTGGGTATGACTCCTAGGTCGGTAATGAACTCCTTCACCCAGACTGCTTCTTGTGCTGCCTCCGAGGCTGCCATATACTCTGCTTCACATGTAGATCCCGCCACGACGCTTTGCTTGCAACTGCACCAGCTTACTGCCCCACCATTCAAAATATACACGTATCCGGTTTGTGACTTAGAGTCATCCAGATCTGTGTCGAAGCTAGCGTCGACGTAACCCTTTACGACGAGCTCTTCGCCACCTCCATAAACGAGAAACATATCCTTGGTCCTTTTCAGGTACTTCAGGATGTTTTTGACCGCTGTTCAGTGTTCCTTGCCAGGATTACTTTGGTACCTACCTACCAAACTTACGGCAAGGTTTACATCAGGTCTAGTACACAGCATGGCATACATAATAGACCCTATGGCTGAGGCATAGGGGATGACACTCATCTCTTCTGCCGTGGTCGGGCATTGAGCCGTGCTCAATCGCACACCTTGCAATACAGGCAAGAACCCCTTCTTGGACTGATCCATATTGAACTTCTTCAATATCTTGTCAAGGTCCGTACTTTGTGAAAGACCGATGAGGCGTCTCGATCTATCTCTATAGATCTTGATGCCTAATATATAAGCAGCTTCTCCAAGGTCCTTCATTGAAAAACACTTGTTCAAATAGGCCTTTATGCCTTCGAAGAATTCTACATCATTTCCCATCAATAGTATGTCATCCACATATAATATGAGAAATGCTATAGAGCTCCCACTCACTTTCTTGTAAACGCAGGCTTCTCCATAAGTCTGCATAAACCCAAACGCTTTGATCATCTCATCAAAGCGAATGTTCCAACTCCGAGATGCTTGCACCAGCCCATAGATTGAGCGCTGGAGCTTGCACACCTTGTTAGCATTCTTAGGATCGACAAAACCTTCTGGCTGCATCATATACAATTCTTCCTTAAGAAAGCCGTTAAGGAATGCCGTTTTGACGTCCATTTGCCATATCTCATAATCATAGAATGCGGCAATTGCTAACATGATTTGGATAGACTTCAGCTTCGCTACGGGTGAGAAAGTCTCATCGTAGTCAACCCCTTGAACTTGTCGATAACCTTTAGCGACAAGTCAAGCCTTATAGATGGTCACATTACCATCCGCGTCTGCTTCTTCTTAAAGATCCATTTATTTTCTATGGCTCGCCGATCATCGGGCAAGTCAGTCAAAGTCCATACTTCGTTTTCATACATGGATTCTATCTCGGATTTCATGGCTTCTAGACATTTGTCGAAATCTAGGCCCGCCATCGCTTCTTCATGGTTCAAAGGTTCACCGTTGTCCAACAACATGATTTCCAGGACAGGGTTGCCGTACCACTCTGGTGCGGAACGTGTCCTTGTGGACCTACGAAGTTCAGTAGGAGCTTGATCCGAAGTATCTTGATCATCATCATTAACCTCCTCTCTAATCGGTGCAGGCACCACAGGAACATTTTCCTGAGCTGCGCTACTCTCCGCTTCAAGAGACAGTACTTCATCAAGCTCTACTTTCCTCCCACTTACTTCTTTCGAGAGAAACTCTTTCTCTAGAAAGGATCCATTCCTGGCAACAAAGATCTTGCCTTCGGATCTGAGGTTGAAGGTATACCCAATGGTTTCCTTAGGGTATCCTATGAAGACGCATTTTTCCGACTTGGGTTCGAGCTTTTCAGGTTGAAGTTTCTTGACATAAGCATCGCATCCCCAAACTTTTAGAAACGACAGCTTAGGTTTCTTCCCAAACCACAATTCATACGGTGTCGTCTCAACGGATTTCGACGGAGCCCTATTTAAAGTGAATGCGGCAGTCTCTAAAGCATAGCCCCAAAATGAGAGCGGTAGATCGGTAAGAGACATCATAGATCGCACCATATCCAATAGAGTGCGATTACGACGTTCGGACACACCGTTACGCTGAGGTGTTCCAGGCGGTGTGAGTTGTGAAACGATTCCACATTTCCTTAAGTGTGTGCCAAATTCGTGACTTAAATATTCTCCCCCATGATCTGATCGTAAGAACTTTATTTTTCTGTCACGTTGATTCTCAACCTCACTCTGAAATTCCTTGAACTTTTCAAAGGTCTCAGACTTGTGTTTCATTAAGTAGACATACCCATATCTACTCAAGTCATCAGTGAGAGTGAGAACATAACGATAGCCACCACGAGCCTCAATACTCATTGGACCGCACACATCAGTATGTATAATTTCCAATAAGTTGGTTGCTTGCTCCATTGTTCCTGAGAATTGAGTCTTGGTCATTTTACCCATGAGGCATGGTTTGCACGTGTCAAATGATTCGTAATCAAGAGACTCTAAAAGTCCATCTGCATGGAGCTTCTTCATGCGTTTGACACCTATGTGACCAAGGCGGCAGTGCCACAAGTATGTGGGACTATCATTATCAACTTTACATCTTTTGGTATTCACACTATGAACATGTGTAACATTACGCTCGAGATTCATTAAGAATAAACCATTCACCAGTGGGGCATGACCATAAAACATATCTCTCATATAAATAGAACAACCATTATTCTCGGATTTAAATGAGTAGCCATCTCGAATTAAACGAGATCCTGATACAATGTTCATGCTCAAAGCTGGAACTAAATAAAAATTATTGAGGCTTAAAACTAATCCCGTAGGTAAATGTAGAGGTAGCGTGCCGACGGCGATCACATCGACCTTGGAACCATTCCCGACGCGCATCGTCACCTCGTCCTTCGCCAGTCTCCGCTTATTCCGCAGCTCCTGCTTTGAGATACAAATATGAGCAACCACACCGGTATCAAATACCCAGGAGCTACTACGAGTGCTGGTAAGGTACACATCAATAACATGTATATCACATATACCTTTGGTGTTGCCGGCCTTCTTGTCCGCTAAGTATTTGGGGCAGTTCCGCTTCCAGTGACCACTTCCCTTGCAATAAAAGCACTCAGTTTCAGGCTTGGGTCCATTCTTTGACTTCTTCCTGGCAACTGATTTACCAGGCATGGCAACTTCCTTGCCGTCCTTCTTGAAGTTCTTCTTACCCTTGCCTTTCTTGAACTTAGTGGTTTTATTCACCATCAACACTTGATGTTCCTTTTTGATCTCCACCTCCGCTGATTTCAGCATTGAATATACCTCGGGAATGGTCTTTTCCATCCCCTGCATATTAAAGTTCATCACAAAGCTCTTGTAGCTTGGTGGAAGTGACTGAAGGATTCTGTCAATGACCGCGTCATCCAGGAGATTAACTCCCAGCTGAGTCAAGCGGTTGTGCAACCCAGACATCTTGAGTATGTGTTCACTGACAGAGCTATTTTCCTCCATTTTACAACTAAAGAACTTGTCGGAGACTTCATATCTCTCGACCTGGGCATGAGCTTGGAAAACCGTTTTCAGCTCCTCGAACATCTCATATGCTCCGTGTTGCTCAGAACGCTTTTGGAGCCCCGGTTCTAAGCTGTAAAGCATGCCGCACTGAACGAGGGAGTAATCATCAGCACATGACTGATAGGCGTTCATAACGTCTTGGTTTGCTGGGAATGGTGCTTCACCTAGCGGTGCTTCTAGGACATAATCTTTCTTGGCAGCTATGAGGATAATCCTCAGGTTCCGCACCCAGTCCGTATAGTTGCTGCCATCATCTTTCAGCTTGGTTTTCTCTAGGAACGCGTTGAAGTTGAGGGCAACATTAGCGTGGGCCATTTGATCTACAAGACATATTGTAAAGAATTTAGACTAAGTTCATGATAATTAAGTTCATCTAATCAAATTATTCAATGAACTCCCACTCAGATAGACATCCCTCTAGTCATCTAAGTGAAACATGATCCGAGGCAACTAGGCCGTGTCCGATCATCACGTGAGACGGACTAGTCAACATCGGTGAACATCTCCATGTTGATCGTATCTTCCATACGACTCATGCTCGACCTTTCGGTCCTCCGTGTTCCGAGGCCATGTCTATACATGCTAGGCTCGTCAAGTCAACCTAAGTGTATTGCGTGTGTAAATCTGTCTTACACCCGTTGTATTCGAACGTTATAATCTATCACACCCGATCATCACGTGGTGCTTCGAAACAACGAACCTTCGCAATGGTGCACAGTTAGGGGGAACACTTTCTTGAAATTAATTCGAGGGATCATCTTATTTAAGCTACAGTCGTTCTAAGCAAATAAGATGTAAAACATGATAAACATCACATGCAATCAAATAGTGACATGATATGGCCAATATCATTTCGCTCCTTTGATCTCCATCTTCGGGGCGCCATGATCATCATCGTCACCGGCATGACACCATGATCTCCATCATCATCATCTCAATCATCGTGTCTTCATGAAGTTGTCACGTCAACTATTACTTCTACTAATATGGCTAACGCTTTAGCAATAAAGTAAAGTAATTACATGACGTTTATGTTAACACGCAGGTCATAAATAAATTAAGACAACTCCTATGGCTCCTGCCGGTTGTCATACTCATCGACATGCAAGTCGTGATTCCTATTACAAGAACATGATCATCTCATACATCACATATATCATTCATCACAACTTTTCGCCATATCACATCACAAAGCACTAGCTGCAAAAACAAGTTAGACGTTCTCTAATTGTTGTTGCAAGTTTTTACGTGTCTGCTATAGGTTTCCAGCAAGAACATTTCTTACCTACGCCAAAACCACAACGTGAACTGCCAATTTCTATTTACCCTTCATAAGGACCCTGTTCATCGAATCCGATCCGACTAAAGTGGGAGAGACAGACACCCGCCAGCCACCTTATGCAACTACTGCATGTCAGTCAGTGGAACCGGTCTCACGTAAGCGTATGTGTAAGGTCGGTCCGGGCCACTTCATCCCACAATACCGCCGAATCAAGATAAGACTAGTAACGGCAAGATAATTGACAATATCAACGCCCACAACTACTTTGTGTTCTACTCGTGCATAGAAACTACGCATAGACCTAGCTCATGATGCCACTGTTGGGGATCGTAGCAGAAATAAAAAAAATTCTACGCATCACCAAGATCAATCTATGGAGTATTCTAGCAACGAGGGGAATAGGAGTGCATCTACATACCCTTGTAGATCGCGAGCGGAAGCGTTCAAGTGAACGGGGATGATGGAGTCGTACTCGCCGTGATCAAAATCACCGATGACCAAGTGCCGAACGGACAGCACCTCCGCGTTCAACACATGTATAGTTGGGAAGACGTCTCCTCCTTCTTGATCCAGCAAGGGGGAAGGAGAGGTTGATGAAGATCCAGCAACACGACGACGTGGTGGTGGATGCAGCAGGATCCCGGCAGGGCTTCGCCAAGCGCAAGCGGGGAGGAGAGGTGTTACGGAGGGAGAGGGAGGCGCCAAGGGCAAAGGTGCGGCTGCCCTCCCTCCCCCCTCTTTATATATGGGCCTTGGGGGGCGCCGGCCCTAGGAGATCTAATCTCCAAGGGGGCGGCGGCTTCCCCCCCCCAAGCCAAGTGGGGGGCGCCCCCACCCCTAGGGTTTCCTAACCCTAGGCGCAGGGGGCCCAAGGGGGGGCGCACCAGCCCACCAAGGGCTGGTTCCCCTCCAACTTCAGCCCATGGGGCCCTCCGGGATAGGTGGCCCCTACCCGATGGACCCCCGGGACCCTTCCGGTGGTCCCGGTACAATACCGGTAACCCCCGAAACCTTCCCGATGGCCGAAACTGGACTTCCTATATATAAATCTTTACCTCCGGACCATTCCGGAACTCCTCGTGACGTCCAGGATCTCATCCGAGACTCCAAAAAACTTTTGGGTTACTGCATACTAATATCTCTACAACCCTAGCGTCACCAAACCTTAAGTGTGTAGACCCTACGGGTTCGGGAGACACGCAGACATGACTGAGACGCCTCTCCGGTCAATAACCAACAACGGGATCTGGATACCCATGTTGGATCCCACATGCTCCTCGATGATCTCATCGGATGAACCACGATGTCGAGGACTTAATCAATCCTGTATTCAATTCCCTTTGTCAATCGGTATGTTACATGCCCGAGACTCGATCGTCGGTATCCCAATACATTGTTCAATCTCGTTACCGGCAAGTCACTTTACTCGTACCGTAATGCATGATCCCGTGACCAACCCCTTGGTCACATTGAGCTCATTATGATGATGCATTACCGAGTGGGCCCAGAGATACCTCTCCGTCATACGGAGTGACAAATCCCAGTCTCGATTCGTGCCAACCCAACAGACACTTTCGGAGATACCCGTAGTGCACCTTTATAGCCACCCAGTTACGTTGTGACGTTTGATACACCCAAAGCACTCCTACGGTATCCGGGAGTTGCACAATCTCATGGTCTAAGGAAATGATACTTGACATTAGGAAAGCTCTAGCAAACGAACTACACGATCTTTGTGCTATGCTTAGGTTTGGGTCTTGTCCAACACATCATTCTCCTAATGATGTGATCCCGTTATCAATGACATCCCCATGTCCACAGCCAGGAAACCATGACTATCTGTTGATCAACAAGCTAGTCAACTAGAGGCTCACTAGGGACACATTGTGGTCTATGTATTCGCACATGTATTACGATTTCCGGATAACACAGTTATAGCATTAATAATAGACAATTATCATGAACAAGGAAATATAATAATCATTTTATTATTGCCTCTAGGGCATATTTCCAACATTAACAATAACACTGGTTAGACATGTCCCTAAGGTAACAGTGTGATCGCTTCATTTTACATGTGCCCTTACATTAACAACAGCAAGGTTGGTATAAGGACATGCGACAGTGGACGCATCAGCACAATGTACCTACAAGGAGGCATAAAGTGGTGATGCCGAGTTTGTTCATGCTATGTGAGGGCAGCAAACCTAATCCTGGAGACCTTGTATTATGTGAGGGCAGCAAATCTAATCCTGGAGACCTTTTACTATGTGAGGGCAGCAAATCTAATCCTGGAGACCTTTTACTATGTGAGGGCAGCAAATCTAATCCTGGAGACCTTTTACTATGTGAGGGCATCAAATCTAATCCTGAGACCTTTTACTATGTGAGGGCAGCAAAGCTAATCCTCAGACCTTTTACTATGTGAGGGCAGCAAATCTAATCCTGGAGACCTTTTACTATGTGATGGCAGCAAATCTAATCTTGGACATACTCTGTTGACTTGTCCACCAGCCGCCACTTTCTATCCTTTTTTCAACCAATAATAGATCTGTTCCTTATCTAGTTTGTACTGTGTTTTCCCATTATTTCCCTTTTCAACCAAGAGACCGGTTGGGTATCCGGTCTCTACTACTTTCACCATATTATTTCCTCTTTGAATCAAGTCCTAGATTCATGCTACAACTTTTCCCCCTTTCTTTGTTGTTTGAACAAAGCCCTAGATTTGAATGCATGAAGTAGCTTTACCTCTAATAATACTAAAAATTTAGGTGGCTTTGGAAGAGCTGATGGGGGTAGGAAAAGATGCACATGCAGACACGTCAGGAGCTGGGGTAGTAGAGCAAGGCTGCTTTCGAAGAACTTATACCTGAGGGTCGCCGGGATGTCGGCGCGGTAGGTCGGATCTGCGGACAATACGGCAGGGAGGAAGAAGGGTCGGAGGACCTCCAGAGCCGGCGCTGTGTCGGAGAGAACGGCACGGGCAGAGGATCGGGCCCCTCTGGCAGCTGTGGGTTTCCTCCCTCGGCGGCGATGACCGCGTGAACATTGCACCTTTTAGTCCTCTACACACACCGGGTGAAGGGATCCGGCCGGATCTGTGACCAGCGGTGAGCAGAGAGAAAATGTCGCTACCGCTGTCTTGTTTATATCTGGAGAGGATAAGAGAATGAAGAGAGCAACCCTAGTAAAGCAAGCGCTCGGGCCCCTGCGTCCATATATAGTGGAGTGATTATCTTTTTTCTCTCCACAACAAGTGTTTCAATTTGTGTACGTGGCATTAAAGAAAAGAAACTCTCTATTTAAGGTGACTACAGTACGACTCCTACTTACTACTAGTAGTACTACAGTATTTTTTACTTGTGCTCCCCGCCCTCCATTCATTGAACAACCCCACGGGTGAATAAACATACATTAAGTACTGTATTTATATAGAACGAACAAGCTCGAACTATTTTCGCGTAGTTAAAAGTTGAGGGCGGGGCTTTTCCCGGGCAGTACGCGCGGCAGTTTTCGGGTAGGCGGTTTGACAGAGAGGCGAGGAGGGTGAGCGAGTGGGGCTGTGCGATTTGACGGTGCGTTACTGCTAGAAAGACTTGTGATATGACCACTCACTATAGTCATGAATTACTGGCGCTCCGACCGGGGTGATGCCCCCTTCCGTTCCATGCTCTAATCTGGTGCATGACACGTCGACCCGGATGCTGGCTCTCCCACATGTCGGAGTAGTAAGAAGGAGCAAAGAATGATGCGGTACATACTAGTACTATACTACTCCCTCCGTTCCTAAATATAACTCTTTGGAGAGATTTCACAATGGACCACATACAGAGAAAAATGAGTGAATCTACACATAAAATGCATCTATATACATCCGTATGTGGTCCACAGTGAAATATCTACGAAGAATTATATTTAGGAATGGAGGGAGTACTACTCAGGTCGGAGGAGTGCGAACCACGGCAGCCCAGTGAACCAGCAGTGCGAACCACGGTAGCCCAGTGAACCAGCAGTAGAAAACAATGTGGTGATATGGCGATAAAAAACAATGTGCTATGGTCCACACTGTAGCATGTACAGTAACACTCCTCTTTGTTTGGATCCTTGAGTTAGAGCTTGTTTGGGTTGAAATAGCCTCAAATTATCGAAACAATAGGGGTTAGTTTGAGCTAGTTTGCTCTAACCCAGCTAAAAAAATAGCCCGGTGGAGAGGTTCTAATTGGGTTAGTTATCCTCGGGCCCACTAAAAGAGAACTAAACAAATCTCCCCTGCCCGCACCAGATCGCTCCCCCCCTCGCGCACGGCTCCTCTCTGTTCCCCATAGGGCTGCTCGCCCTCTCTCTCCTCCGGCCGCCCTCTCCTTCCGGCCTCCGCCGCCCTACTCCAGCCGCCCTCTCCCTCCATCCTTCAAAGGTCACCCCGCTCCCCCTTCACCAGTCGTTTTCTCCCTCTGTCGTGCACGGTGGCGGCGCATCTACCAGGGAGGTCACGAGAGGGGTGAGTTTGTTCGTTCCTTCTCTGTCTCACAACCATATCATTGATCTTGCTTGCTCTAGCGCTAATTCTGATTTGGAAAAGTAGATCCTGATCAAACTTGGTATAGATTTGTGGTGCACACATGGAATTGTTTGATGCTGCTTGAGGAGGTAATAAATCTTTCTAGAGGCCCAAAGATTCAGGTCACCTTTCTAGGTATTTCAATTTCAGGCTTGCATTATTTCTAGAGGCCCAGAGATTCAGTTCACCTTTCTAGGTATTTCAATTTCAGGCTTGCATTATTTCTAGAGGCCCAAAGATTCAGTTCACCTTTCTAGGTATTTCAGTTTCAGGCTTGCATTATTTCTAGAGGCCCAAAGATTCAGTTCACCTTTCTAGGTATTTCACTTTCAGGCTTGCATTATTTCTAGAGGCCCAAAGATTCAGTTCACCTTTCTAGGTATTTCAGTTTCAGGCTTGCATTATTTCTAGAGGCCCAAAGATTCAGTTCACCTTTCTAGGTATTTCAGTTTCAGGCTTGCATTATTTCTAGAGGCCCAAAGATTCAGTTCACCTTTCTAGGTATTTCACTTTCAGGCTTGCATTATTTCTAAAGGCCCAAAGATTCAGTTCACCTTTCTAGGTATTTCAGTTTCAGGCTTGCATTATTTCTAGAGGCCCAAAGATTCAGTTCACCTTTCTAGGTATTTTAGTTACAGGCTTACATTATTTCTAGAGGCCCAAAGATTAAGTTCCCAGTCGGCGGCAAGCGGCCCTGCTACCCAAGCCGGTGTCGACCTCAACTCGCAAGGGCCGGCGTCGGAGGGGTTCCCGGGGCTTGGGCTCTACATAGCCTTCCTCCAGAGCGACGATGGCGAGCTCCTCCCTCGGTGCGTGAGGGGCTCCGGGCTCCCTCCCTATCGTGAATGACTTCCGTGATGAGTTAGCTCATTCTTTGTTTCATGAAGTGTTTTTTTTATTTTGTGAAGCTTGATTGACGACTTGTATGTTTAAGTGGGATATCTAATTTGTATGGACAAAGTACAAATTATCTAATTTGTGTTTTCAGTATCCTGCGAATCAAAGAGGCCCTTTTTTGCAGGAAAAATCAAAGAGGCCCTTAGACTGGTTTCGGTCCGGTCATTTTTTATAAACGTGTTATGTCCAAAATTTAATGAACGTGCTCCGGTTTCCACGAAAATAATCCGGTTTCATGTAGTAATTCATTCATTTATTTACTCTTCTGCGGGGGGTTTGCATGTAATTTGTGAGGTCTGAAATGTAAAGTACCCTGACATATGCTCCGAGTCATGCATGCACTACGAACCAGATGCTCTATGTCCCACATGTCGGCGAATGGGAGCACGTGGAAATAGCCTAGGAGTACATATAGGAGGATAAATGTGTGAAATAATATGTACTGTGAAGCGTAGCCGCGGTTCGAAAAGGAGACCTAAAGTGATGACAGCTATAGGTCGCACGCACCCAACTAGTAGTACTAGACATATGAGTAATTTTACCCTCAAAAAAAAGAGGCACGAGTGCTCAGTACTCCTATTCTATAAACACGAGTCCCATCTGACAACAGCGTCCGTGCTACAGCTAGCTCTCCTCCCTCGTTTCTCTCTTCTAATTCTAAACTCGGTCGACGCCCGGTGGGAGGGGTGGGTTTGCTCAACTGCGGCCCCACCTCACAGTGAAAATGTTATGACTGGAATAAAAATGCCATATACTCCCTCCGTTCATAAATATAAGCCTTTTAGATACTATTTCAAATGGAATACATCGTACAGATGTATGTAGACATAGTTTAGAGTGTAGATTCACTCATTTTGCTCTGTATGTAGTAGTCACTTGCTAGAATCTTTAGAAAGACTTATATTTGGGAACAGAGGGAGTACTATACTAATAAAACATTAAGGCCACGAGGCGATGCAGTGCTGGTTACAGGAGGCAAGAAGAAGAGATGCATCCATCGACGACGTCCACCTCCTCGACTCAGGGCACCGGCCCACCGAATGGCGCCTAAGTAGCAGCGGCTTTTGTGGCCAGGTCGACGTGCTTCTGAATAATGGCATCCAAAGATTCCAGCCGCTGGAAGAAGGCCAATGTCTTTCTGTCCTCGCTTTCCTTGTAGTGGCCTATGTAGACGATTTCCTCGTAGACGTGGATGTGCAGGTCGACGATTTCTTGCATGGCGAGGCGCTGCGCAGCGAGCGCGGCCTCAAGGTGCACATTCTTCGTCGCGACCTTCGACACCTGCAGGGCCACCAGGGCTTGAAAGAGTTCGTCACCATGGAGGCCGATGAGGGTGGCAGGCAATGAGGAGCCTGGGCGCGCGGGCTGGAGCAGTACGGTAAGGTCGTTCACGCGCTTCTTGACGGCGGTGAACTTGTAGATGGAGTTGACCATCATGTCATCCATGCGAGAGGTGAAGCCGGCGTCGGCGATGGCTACGATGCCTGCGGTCGCCAGCACCGTCTAGAAACGCTGCGCGGTGCGGGGCCGCAGGCCTACGCCTTGGATGATTTGGCACAGCCGACTGCCGCTCACGTCCATCGCCTCCATAGGTGCTTGTGGCTTTTGTTCACTTGGTCTTGGATTGGAGTGAGCAGTGTTGCGCAGAGACTTGGGAGTAGATGGATTGGAGTGGTGGGGCGCCTTTATTATATGAGAGTCCAAACTCTGTTGCATTCACATCGTACTGGCTCTATTCTGCTTCTCCAATTAATTCCCTCTGCATGTAATTAAGGATGCATCATTGACCGTTCAACGTCTCGGGAACCGCTACCCTCTCCCTCCTTGGCATTCAAGCACCTATGGACCCGTCGATGATGAGGTGCCTATGGTGACTTCATAAATTTGAAGATGATAGTGTCGTGCGTGTGTGCGTTCATAGGGGTGAGTGTATGCGCGTGTATATGAGCGCTTGCGTCTGTACTGTGTAAAAAACGTAAATGCATGTCAAAAGAGACTAGTCAGTATACTCAATATTGTGCACCTCGGAGAGGAAAGCGATAGAACTAGTACGTATTTATTTACGGTGCAGATTTACTCATTTTGCTCCATATGTACTCCGCCTCGGTGTAGTCTAGTCACTTGTTGAAATCTATAGAAGGGCAAATACTCCTTTCTGGTTTACAGGGCTATACTAGCAAGTAGTTGTACGTACTAGTACAATAGTGGGATCACATAGCAATTTTGTCTCATGCAAGAGCCTGGCTATATGCGTGCTCCAATGTTCGCAACTGCAACGTTCGGTGTGCGCTTGGCTCTTCGCCTCTTCGAGAAGACGAACAATGATGTTACTACTACTGCTTCTACAGTGTTGAATCCACTGCTGCATGTCGTCCACCGCGAGCGGGACGGATAGCTTGTTGTAGAAGTACTACAGTACTAAGCAAAAGCCTGTCCTCGTTTGCGAGCAACCGCGCATATAGGTGAGGGAGAAGGCGTGTAGTAAAATCAAGCTTCTCCTCGTTGTACGAGTTGACGCGACACATCATAGCACTGGCCCCACATGCTTGCCTCTAAACTTGGCTAAAAGACCCGTAGTGTACAATATATTTGCTGCAACCTCTAACATTTACCCACCACAAATTAAAATATATGTGGCCATATGCATCGTTCTGATGCAGAGGCCGGGGAGTCCCCCCTTTTTGAAAAAAAACAAATTAAAATATATATTCTTGTCTTGGCCAGATGAGCGTGCAAACTACAATCACCAGGGTGTCAGGTAGGGCCAGAAGACTATTTTAATTTTTTTAAACTTCGAGACGGCCACATAGCATAGAGCCGACCCCAACGATTTTAAGCTTACATGCACGGTACACGCTATCCTAGACTACTCTACACATGAAACTGCCACACGAGCGTCTGTGCTGCGCTCGGCTCTTCGCCTCTTTGGGAAGTCGAACAATGATGGAGTACTACTGCACTGGAGGACTACTACAGTACGCTTCTGGCCATCTCACACCGATTGAACTGCTGCATGTCCACTGCGTGCGGGAGGGAGAGCGTGTAGCGAAAGCTTCTCCTAGTCTTGCCAGCCACCACGCTCATGGGCGAGGGAGGGACGCTCCTGCCTTTGCGTGTATGACAGGTGGGCCCGACAGGTGTGTAGCCAACCTGTCATACAGCCAAAGGCAGGTGCAGTTAAGTCCACGAGGGAGAGGATAATCAAACTTCTCGTTGATGTACGAGTTGACGCGACACATTAAAGAACTGCACTCGATATATTTCAATAATTTGCGTTTACCAATGCATTAATTACAACGCATGCATGCATGCCGTGACTCTCCTTTTGATACTTGCATGTGTTGATTTAATGCACCTTGAAGTAGTATAAAATATGTGACGGTAAAGCTTTGTAATACCCCGGCCCAAGTCGAGAGATGGTTGTGCACGAGGAGGGCGAGATCATGTAGACCGAACAGGACCCGACAATGGAGCTCTCTAAGTCTCGATGGACCTCACCGTGCTCCACTGCCCCTTGTGCCTCCACCCCTTGACGCCTCCAGTGTATGAGGTTCGAATACACCTCGTCCGTTCGGCTGATTGAGCAAGGTGCAGGTTTCTTGATTGATGTGTTGTTCGATTGATTTCTGCAGTGCAAGGGAGGGCACCTGGCCTGCACGGACTGCCACGTCGAGCGCCCTGGGAACCAGCGGCAGTGCCAGAAGTGCGAGCGCGGCGGTGGCTTCGACGTGCGGAACATGGCGGTGGACTCCGTCCTTTCGTCGGTGAGGGTGGAGTGCCCGCACGAAGGCTGTGGGCTCTACGTCACTTACCACAAGCTTGCCGATCACCAGAGCGTGTGTCCTCTCGCGCCCTGCAAATGCCCCGTGCCCGTCTGCGGCTACAAAGGCCCGCCGCCGGCGCTCTACCACCACATCAGCACCGCGCATCCCATGCCCGTGCACAGGATCCAGTACGGCAAGGTGCTCCAGCTGCAAGTGCCACGGTCGGAGCCACGGCTCTTGCTGTTCGCGGAGGAGGACCGGAACGCGTTTTTCTTGGTCGGCGGCGTGCTCGACATCGGCGCGCCTATCGCCGTGTTGGTCGTCTGCATTAGAGCGGGGGCGTCTCCACTACCGCACTATGTGGCCAAGCTGTGGGCGAACGGCCCGCCGGGGAGCCCAAAGGCACGACCGACGCCGTCAAGGTGGAAATGGAGGTGACAAGCAACAAGGATCCAGGCGACGTCAACGTGCAGGAGCTGACCTTCTTGACAGTTCCGCCTAAGCTGCTGGCCGGGGCTAAGCTTGTGTCCCTCCACATTCAGATTGACAAGCTCACGTCCTAAATGTTTCTACAATGCCTTCTGTTTATCTTAGTAATATGCTAATATAGGGATTACCTTGGTCTACTTTAGCTTAAGAAATGGTGGGTTTTCATGGCAATGCATCAATTACTTCGACATCTGATCAGTTATTTCCAATAGTTGAACGGATATTTTGTGTCTGTTGGATATAAAGTTCCTTTGGGTAAGAAGTACTACTTGTCATCAAAATGGATAAAAGGAGATGTATGTAGACATATTTTAGTTCTAGATACATCCCTTTTTATCCTTCAGTTTCCTGGTTTCTTTTGATGTAATAATCGGTTTAGGATGTGGATTGTGTCGTCGGTTGTGAAATGTTGGGTTCTAGCGTGGATGTTTGGCCTTTGTTGGCCTCTTGGGATGTTGCGATTTCAATCTGGTAGCTTTTAGTCCTTCGTGTTACGCTGGAGTTGTGCTGAACTTCTTGTGAATTGTGGTGGTTTTCAGTAATGAAAATCGGAAGGGGCAAGCCCTTCTTTGATAAAAAAAATTAATCGTCCTTATATATTCATCAGTCTTGTTATAAGTTGCAGTAGATGCTATATAGGTCCGTCGAATCTTACATCAAGATCCGTGCTTTCAGATTTTCTTTTTTCTCTCTTAAATCTCAGTCGAGTGAGACATAGCCACGCCATTAAACAGAGGCTCGGGCGCCATTAATGGAGACCTTGGGAGAGAGGTGGACGGTAGATGGAGGTCAAAGGGCTCTCCTCCCGATAAGCACACGCAGGGGTCTGATCGCACGCCTCTCGTAGCCTGCACGGCGCCTCCTAGCTAATAAAAAATGGGGACGCGTGGCGGCACGTAAATGGTACTAGTAAGTTAACGTCCACGGTTTCAATAATACTTGTGTTTCCGATTGTAACGTGACAGCACTTGTTCCAAAATGACTTTGTTGATTGTTAATGTGTGCGCCTTCGCAAATCGGACTGCAAATTTACCACAGCATGTTGGTACCATGTCATGGCACCAAGCCAAGTTTCATTATTTTCATGCGTGTTTTGGATTTACAGGAATTAAAAAACTAAGTTTCTCAATGTTTCCAACCCAGCCACGATGCCCAGAATTTTGAATTTCATTCCCATTTCTTGCATGGAACCTAGAAATTTACCCGAGGACACACATGTGATATTTCAACCAACTTTGCTGCACTGGAACATGTGCTTGTATTTCAAATTTGAATTATGCACACAAAGGTGACACGTTCCCTCCCAGAACCACGAGCCTTCTTGAGAGAAGCTCCGATTTGCAAGAAGCTTATACCAAAATTTGTTCCTATTCGGCCAATTTTTTTACCACGGCATGGTACTACCATGACATGACACCATGCCAAGTTTCATGATTTTAAAACCAAGTTTCTCAATGTTCTCGACCGAGCCACGATGCCCAGATGTTTGAATTTTATTCTCATTTTTTGCATGGGACCTACTCCCTCCTTCCATCTATATAGGGCCTAATGTGTTTTTCAAGACAGCCTTTGACTATTGACAAGATTAATAGCACATGAGATGTATACTATGAAAATTATATTATAGGAAGCTCCTTTGACATACAAATTTGAAGGTATGCTTTGTGTAAGTTGCATATCATATATTATTGCTCTAACGTTTGGTCAAAGTTAGCCACGACAAACGCATAAGGACCTATATAGATGGAAGGAGGGAGTAGAAATTCACCCGAGGACACAAATGTGATTTTTCAACCAACTTTGGTGCACGGGAGCATGTGCTTGTAGTTCAAATTTGAATTATGCACATTAAATGACCAAAAACTCAATTAATGTGTGAATAAGGCCAAACGAAGCCGGAATAATTCCAAAATTTAACAGGGCACTCATGTAGTTCTATGTTGCCTTTGTAAATAAACTCAAGGGGGACAACGTATATCGTTTCGCACTCAAAGGTGGCACGTTCCCTCTCGGAACCACGAGCCTTCTTGAGAGAAGCTTCGGTTTGCAAGAAGCTTATACCAAAATCTGTTCCTATTCGGCCAATTTTTTTACCACGACATGGTAGTACTATGACATGACATCCATGCCAAGTTTCATGATTTTCAGACGTGCTTTGGATTTACAAGAATTTTAAAACCAAGTTTCTCAATATTCTTGGCCGAGCCACGATGCCCAGATGTTTTAATTTTATTCTCATTTCTTGCAGGGGACCTAGAAATTCGCCCGAGGACACAAATGTGATTTTTTCAACCAACTTTGGTGCACGAGAGCATGTGCTTATAGTTCAAATTTGACTTATGCACATTAAATGACCAGAAACTCAATTAATGTATAAAAAACGACAAACGAACCCAAAATAATTCCAAAATTTAACAGGGCACTAATGTAGTTCTATGTTGCCTTTGTTAAGAAACTCAAGGGGGGGCCAGCGTATATCGTTTCACACTCAAAGGTGGCACGTTCCCTCTTAGAACCACGAGCTTCCAAATCAGCCCAATTTTTTACCACAACATGTTAGTGCCATGACATGACACCATGCCAAGTTTCATGATTTCCAAGCGAGTTTTGGATTTGCATGAATTTAAAATCAAAGTTTCTCGATGTTCTCGGCCGAGCCATGACGCCCAGATGTTTGAATTTCATTCTCATTTCTTTCATGGGACCTAGAAATTCAACCAAGGACACACATGTGATTTTTCAACCCACTTTGGTGCACCGGAGCATGTGCATGCAATTCATATTTAGATTATGCACATTAAAAGTCTAGAAACTCAATTAATGTATAAAAAGGCCAAATGAACCCGAAATAATTCCAAAATTTAATAGGGCACTCATATAGTTCTATGTTGCCTCTATAAATAAAATCAGGGGGAGGCAGCGTATATCGTTTCGCACACAAAGGTGACACGTTCCCTCTCCGAACCACGAGGCTTGTTGAGAGAATCTCCGGTTTTGCAAGAGGCTTATACCAAAACTTGTCCCAATTCAGCCAAAAATTCTACGTATGAAAACAGGGTTTAAATTATCCCAAACATCTCGCTACCTAGACCAATAATGTACTATAATTTGAATTCAACATAAAATGGATACAAATATTTGAATTGGAGAGCATATGGTACATGTAGTTCATTGTGAAATATGATTACTGCTATATGTATGTTTTTTGTTATCAAGATAATATTTAAATTATTGTATAACTTGACAAAAATCGTATTCAAATAAGGAAAATTGATTCAAATTTAGTCCATATGGTAGATGACAATATATATGTTCACATGGTGGAGTAAAATGTTCATATATGATGGAAGATCAAAATGTACGACTACATCAATTATAAACCGCAACGTCACCTAACGATATATCCGAAATAAACATAATGTGGATTCAAAAATTGAAATTCGAGATCATGGCATCTGTAATCATATAAAAAGGGACATTACTCTTTCTTTGGTCGGAGTTGATTTGTTTTTGGTTGTTGTTGAGGGAAGTGCGAATCGATTTGGTACTGTGCAGGGTAATCTTGTTCTCCCGATTTTTTTTTTACATTTTTCTTGTAGTTTTTTCAATGGCATCTATAGCAATATAGTAAAAGGGGACATGACTCTCTTGTGTCTTGTATGAATTGTTTTTTTACACGTTAAATTTGTTCTGCCGAACAAGAAATCCGCACCTTGTTATCCCGAAATTTTCAAGCTCGAGTATCTTTTGTCTCACCTGCTTTGAAACTCCCCCTTCTTCAACCCGCGCCGCGCCTTGTTATCCCGAAATTTGGACGCGCGCGAGAACTCCCTCCTCATCCGAAATCGCTCCCGCAGCCCAGACACGCGAAATACCCCTTCTACCCCTCAGCCAGAAATGAAGCTCCACGTCGCGGTGTCAAAACCGGTGGGGGTACGTTGGTAACTTACCCTACATTTCGGACAAGCACGTCCCTAAGCTTGGCTCCCCCTCCCCCTTCGCCCCCCCCATTCGTACACCGAGGCCGCCAAAACCGGCAAAACCCCACACTCCTCCGTCGGCCTCCCAACCGCCGCCCAGCCGGAGACTCTTCCCCGACTACGTCGTCCACCGCAACAGCTCGCCGTCCCTCATCCACCGCATCGGATGAGGATCCGTTGTCGATCTCGTTGTCCCGCCGGATCAGCCGCCCCATCCTCCACCTCCAAGGAGCTGCCCCGACGTTCGCCTCGTCTATCGCGCCACCTCAATCGCCACAGCGCCGTCTTGACCTGCCCCACCGGAACCGCAGCACCCTCACCAATTCCTCCGATGAAGCCGAGGCCAACTCGGCACCACCAAGGAGGTTCTGCACTCACCGCTGCATTTTATCTTTTATTCAATCTCACAGGGCTGTCGGTGCTCGATACCGAGCAGACATGGCGTGTCTCCATCGACGGCGCCGTCGCCGGCCACATCATCCATGGCGTCTCTCCCCCATGTCGTTGCTTCCTCGGCAGCGGCTTCCACAACGGCACTAGCTGCAGCTGCTTCGGCTCTCGCTCGCGCTGCGTCTCTGTTCTTGCTGTCGGTTGCGCTGCTGCTCTGCTCTTGCTCTCGCTTGCACTGCTGCTGCTGCTGCACGACCATCGGCAGCTACAGGAGTTGTTGCTTTAGCACTCGCTCGCGGTGCTATTGCACGCCTTGCTCTCTGCTAGTGCATACCCTGCTCGTGCGTCTGCTGATTTAGATCACTGCTACTCTGCTACTAGTGCTCGAACGCCCTAAACATCTGTTGCAATGCTCTGTTACTAGTTTAATCAGTTTCGACAGTAAAATTCAGTTTTGACTGTGAAGTTCATTTTCTTCAGTTAAGTTCAGAGTGAACAGTACTTACAACATCTGTCGGAGCGGCCGTGGCGCGGCTGATGCGTTTTACATCTAGCACTTTTTGGTGATGTATTTTACATCATCTATTGTAGATGATATTAGGGTCCCACTTCAGATTAACGTTGTCTGTCTTGTCATGCTTCAGCCTCGTCACCGTACACCTTAGTGGAGCTGCTCCAACGACGGAACCGTCCATCACAGCGGAGCAGTACCCTCGACGCCATTTCCAGAGGCCTCGGATCTTCTTCCCCGCCTCCGACAGTCACACCAGCATCATCACCATCCTCCATGTCCAACTCAATGATGCTGAGGTCCACAAGGCTATGCCAAAGAGGTTGTACACTCGTCGCATCACTTTGTTTCTCCATTCCTCTGTTCTTCCAATTCATGTGAGCCAAACACCCAGGTTGACTGAAATCCTATGTTTCCAAATGTTCTGTTTTGCACGTGCATTCCTATCCTATTCCTGTGTTTTTCCTGTCCCTGCATTTATAGAATCCTCCAATTCTAAGGAGCCCTTACAGATTTACTTCATTTTCAGATAGGCGTCAAAGAAAACTCTGTGTGTTATGTCCTGCTCCTGCCGTGCCGTCATCCACCCCACCCGAGGTGCACCATCGACAGAAGCGTTCACTGCAGCAGAGATCCCCCCTGCAGACTTCCTTTCGCCGCCTCAGATCATCTTCCCTATTCCCGGCAGCCACGCCAACTGCATTACCATCATCGACTGAGCAGATGAACCTGAGGACTACACAGTTCCGGAAGAGAGGTCGTAGTCTTTCGTGTTTGCTTACGTTATACATCGGTTATTATTACCTGCTACTTTATCGTTCAATCTTGAGTTTTGAATTGCCCATGGGTCTCATATCGAGCCAGCAACAAATAGTATATGTCTACTATCTGGTTCATCTGGGGTCTTCTATGTGGTTCATGTTGGGTGGGAAACAAACAATAGATGATCCATTGTCTATCTTTTTAAACTGAAGCTATAATCTACCTGCTATCATTAGTTTTGGATCCATCCACTCGTTTGCTACCATCAGTCTTGATTTTTGCATGCACCCCTTAGGCCTTACAAAATCTAACTATTTTTTTATTATGCATGTCAGATATTGTACACAATCGTACTGAACGTGTAGAGAAAAAGAGAAGACCGTTGCGTGCGAATATAATGTCATGCAGACGCCGCTCCATGGTGGGCGAAGTGTCCCCCCCTCCTGCATTTCCAGATTGTATTCCAGAGGAAGATAACTGTTCAGATGGAGATTCAGAAGGAGCCGACCATGCATGTTTACCACCTGAGGTGTTTGCTCTAACCTGGCATGCTGATGTTGGTCATATCATGCATATGGCGCCTTGCATTGCTTACATTATACATCTTATATGTCATCAACTTAGTTTAGATTTGCTTTGTGTGAATGCCACCTGTTTGGTTTCCATATCATACTCCCACCATTCCTAAATATTTGTCTTTTTAGAGATTTCAACAAGTGACTACATACGGAACAAAATGAGTGAATCTACACTCTAAAATATGTCTATATACATCTGTATGTGGTAGTCCATTTGAAATCTCTAAAAAGACAAATATTTAGGAATGGAGGGAGTATATGGGAATTGTGCAATGCCATCTTCTGTAGCCAGGCATCATATACGTGAATCATGCAATGCCATCCTGTTTAGCCAGTCATCGTATATGTGAATTGTATCGTGCCATATTTTTTCCATAATGTATTCCATTTGTCAACAATGTCTATACATTCATCTACTCTTCCTGTGCATCAGCCATTTGAGTCGGTCATGGGAAAATCTGGAGTGAAAACAAGGTCTTCTGAGCAGTCAGTGCTACTTGTCGATGCAGATTTCTTGCTGGTTACAGATAGCTCCTCAGAGGAGGATTCAGAGAGAGATGACCAGTCGTATCCCCCCCCGAGGAGCATGCTCTAACTTGGCTGGGTTATATTGCTCATATCATGCATATGGTGTCTTGCATTGCCATGCCATCTGCTTAGATTAGACATGCTTTGTGTGAATGCCTCCTGTTTGCTTTCTATATCAGATATGTGAATTATGCAATGCCATGTTTTTCAGCTAGTTATCATATATGTGAATTATGCACCGCCATGGAGCCAGGCATCATATATGTGAATTATCTCATGCCATCTTTTTTTCCATTACGTATTCCATTTGTCGACAATCTGTGTATATTGAACTACTC
Source organism: Triticum urartu (assembly GCF_003073215.2). Taxonomy (NCBI): domain Eukaryota; kingdom Viridiplantae; phylum Streptophyta; class Magnoliopsida; order Poales; family Poaceae; genus Triticum; species Triticum urartu. The sequence continues at coordinate 152,699,961 of NC_053025.1, forward strand.
TTCATGTGTATCAGCCATTTGAGCCGGTTATGGAAAAATCTGGAGTGAAAACAAGGTCTTCAGAGCAGGTAATGGTACCTATTGAAGCATATATCTCGATGGTTACAGGGAGCTCCTCAGAGGAGGATTCAGAGACAGATGACCAGTCCTATATCCCACCTGAGGTGTATGCTCTAAGTTGCAATGTTTATATTTCTCATATGATGCATATGGTGTCTTGCATTGCTTAGTTTAGACATCATATGCACAATATTGAATTCTATCTGCTTAGTTTAGAGATCATACATGCGAGTGCCAGCTGCTTAGTATATGAATCAATTATGTCAATTATATCATGCCATCCTGTATACTTAGACAACATGTATGTGAATTATTTCATCCCAACCTATTTTACAAAGACATCATATAGTTTTGTCATGTCATCCTGTTTAGGTACTCATCATATGTTGAATTATGCCATTATATTCTGTTAAGTTATCCATCATATATCTGAAACTGTGTCATGCTATCCTGTTTAGTTAGGCATCATATATGTGAAATTGTGTCATGCTGTCCTGTTTGGTTAGACAACATATATGTGAATTACCACATCTGTCTATCATACAATGTCTGTATGTTCAATTTCTTTTCTTGTTTATCATCCATTTGAATTGGAGGGGGTGATGGCAGTATCTAAGGGAGCAAAAACCCGTTCTTCACAAAAGACAGTGCTACCCGTCGATGAAGATAGAACCATGGTTGTACTGGCCCACAAACTAGCCCCACCACACATAATCGAGACTCTTCCAGATTGCACATTTACACCGTTGGGCAGAGAACCAGCTACAAGCCATCTAACCGCAACCCCGGCGGATAGTAACCCACTTATAGTTGACAAAGCACCATGTCCACCACAGAGTACCCCCATACGAGCAGTTTGTAAAGCTACTGCAGTGCCCAAAGCACGAAGACCACCACAGCTAACCCAAACTCCATGTTTAAAGCAGAAGAGCAACTATTCTTAGGTCAGATCCGTAGTTATGGTCCATACTCCTTTGCTGTTGCATCACTGTATTTACTCATACCAACTACTTTCGAATTTGAAGGATCCAATTGAAACTCCAATGGTGCAACAGGTATGTTTTAAACCTATTTCTTTAACTGGATTGTTGTTCTAACTTCTTGCTCGATGTTGATTTCAGTTTAAGTTGTATAAACAGTTATGTTCTCATGTGATGCACATTACAAGTGCTGCCAATGTTGTGTAGTTTCTCACACTTATATTCTGTCTATGCTGCTGTGTCTTAAAAATATATGAGTTGAACTGTGTCTCTATCTTGATTAGGGAACATAAACTAGAATGATATGGACAATATAGTGACCATAGTATATAGATATATGTTTGTTTCATGCTGTTATCCTATCCACCTTACTACTGAACCGGTTTACCAAAATGAGTTTCGTATACTACAAGCTAAACCTGTGATGTGTCTGCTTGTTTCTCTTGTAGTATGCAAACAGAATATTGGAGAAGAGCACCCCACTATGCAATGGTAGAGAAAGTAAGGCAGATAAGGTTCAAGATAGTGAGGCAACCCTGTTGGTCTCCAGGAAAGGTTATAAAAACGATCTTGTAGACAGTGAGAAAACCCCACAGTCATGTGTTGATGTAGTGTTCGAGTTACTGGTCAGTACCACTGGCACAAGCTCTTCGAACTCGCTGCCTGAATCACTTCGGCTTCTTCAGTCTCAACTACAAGCTGAAAGGCATCAGTCAGCTGTGCTGCGGCAAGAAGCCGAAGGACTGAGGAAGTCCCTGCAGAATTCAGATGCGTACTTTCTTGTGCAACAGCAAGTGCTGGAGGATTTAAGCGCCAAACAAGAGAAAGTTAATAAGCTTGCTAAGAATCTTGCCAGCATTATGGGTACCCAGGATATTGTTTCTTGAACTCTTCTGAAGTGGTTTCAGTTCTGGACTTGTTTTGTTGCGGCGTTTATATGCTGCTTTGTTCCCTATATTTTCACTGGTGGCGAACTTTGATGCCCAGTGGATGTAATATGTGTAATAGCCGTGATAGCCTAGCATAAGTTGCTTGCTTATTTATTTCCTTGTTGTCTTGTTTATTTGTTTGCTTGTAGTCAGTGCAGTTTTGCCAATAACAGGCCGCATTATGGACGTAAACGGGGTAGAGTTGGAATTGTCCGTTCACGGGCCGGCCATAACGGGCCATCGTTAATAGGCCGTATTTGATGACGCTATGAAAACGGCCCAACGTATTAACGGACCACAAACGGGCCGACTGTAACCACGGGCTGAATTTGGCCCACAAGCAGAAAATGACAGTAACGGGCCATAAGTAAACAAATGCTGGAAATGAGCCCAAGAATAAATGGGCTCTGAGAAGGCCGAAAGATAACATGGGCTGGAAACGGCCCAATGGAATAACGGGCCGTTAATGGGTATAAAGTGATACACTGTTCATTACGGGCCAGTTTCACCACGGGCCGTTAATGGGTGTAAAGTGATACACTGTTCATTACGGGCCAGTTTCACCACGGGCCGTTAATAGGCCAAGAGTTACATAGGGCCTCATATGGGCCGAAAGACGTCATGGGCCATACATGGGCCAGAAGTGAAAATGGGCTGGAATCGTATTGGATGGCCCAGATGACGCTACTGGGCCTAATTCGGATAGGGCGTAACGGGCCTTGGGTTAGCAGGTTGTAAAAGGGCTATATGCGAACATGCCATTAACAGGCTTTCCATGGGCTGGCCCGCCACCTTTTGACCAAGTCAAACGGGCTGGCCTTTTCACAGGAATGGGCCTCTGTTGGGTCATGCCACGTGTTGACGTATCATAGGCGCCTTCTGTCCAATGAGTGGATGACATCTATCCCAATGATGAGCCGACACGTGTTTCCTCCAGCCAATGATGATTTTACACGTGGAAAATCCCCATTGGTCGGGGCTGTTAACGGGTTATCGGATCCAAAACCCGACCTGATAGCTTAACAGCGTTCCGTTGCGGTGGATGCCACGTGTCAGTCACCCTTGATGAAAGCACTTCTGTGACGCGCGATTTATCGTCATGGAAGTGCACACTTCCGTGATGATAATTTTGGTAATGTCATGGAAGACTTCTACGACAGCACAGGTATGACTATCTTAATTATGTCATAAAATCGTCATGGATGTACATGCATGACAAAAAATGCGACCTACCGTGACAAACACGTATCATCACGGAAGTGTATTTTTTTTTGTAGTGCTGCTAGTGGCGCACCTGTTTTGCCTACTAATGGCGCACCACAGGTGCGCCACTAGCATCACGCCATTAGAATTTTTTACTAATGGCGCACCATGGGTGCACCATTAGTATCTGGTATACTAATGGCGCACCATGAAGTGCGCCATTAGTATATCCCACGGTGCGCCATTAGTATGCCTCCCAGGGGGCCATATTTACCCGTGTGCTCTGGCTTACTAATGGCGCACTAGTTGATGATGCGCCACTAGTGTGCTCTGGCTTACTAATGGCGCACTAGTTGGTGGTGCGCCACTAGTATGAATATTAGGGATTTTTTCTTTTCTGATATTTGCACAGGTTACAAAATATATTACTGGACAGAATATAGACAGCACCACACAACAACAGCTGATTCATCGAATACAATAGAAGATTAGTCTCAGAATACAGTTCATCATATTAGCCTCCGAATTCAGAAGACCGAACAAAGATAGAACATTACAAGTCTCGAGACCGCGAGTAGCGAGTTTGTCGAAAGTAATACTAATCCTAACAAGTCCTACTAATCATCATCATACAACTTCTACTCGTTATTAATAACAAGTCATACGATCATCATCTTGATAGTCATCGAACCAACCCTACTTAATTGTTCTTAGCACATGATCATCAGTATTAGGCAGGACCTAAATACCCTATTTAAGGTAAAATAACATAAAACAATATAGACCCTGACTCTCCATTATGGAGAATGGAGATAATCTTGTCTCCAATTCTTGCGCTTCTCTTCGTTTTGCTTCCAAGAACCTCCTTACGACTGTCCATACATTTTTCCATTCCTTGATTTTCATGTCTCCACTTCTTTTCGAAATCCGGTATGGACAGTTGAGATTCGTAGGATGACCTGGATATATGTTCAAAACACGAAGGCTGCCATTCTGATACATCAAATGAGGCACACAATCCTCTGGGATTCTCTGTTGAAAAACATAGTAATAACTTCATAGTTAGCAATGATATACTAGTTTTAGAAGTATGCAAAAGATGCACGAATGTCGTAATAGTAGAAAATCTTACCAGGGTATCTCCATGGTAGTTACCGTAGTTCAACACGTGCACTAGTGGCATGTATTGACCATAATGTTGAGGAGTTTTACAATAGATATTGTAATTCTCAATATCAGTACAAAATCCGACCAGATGATTTTTCTCCTGATACGTTAACTCGGAGCCATCGGTGTAGTGGGTTTTTTCTACCATGTTCCGCACATTGTTTGAACAATCAAAATAAGCTGTCAATGGAAATAAGCTATCAACTATTTTGAAATAAAAAATATAAATTAGTTAATAATTAACTATGTTTGAGAAACTCACATAGCGGTAGAACTGGAGGCGTATCAACAAGGACCCAAATGTCCATATTGTCTTGGTCGATGTCAGGATCACCAAGATCCATGGTGACAAGCATACCCTCATCAAAACCATATATCTTGCAAAATGCTTCCCAATTTTTGCAACCAAAATGGGTTACGCTCCCAGAATTATACAGATTTACTTTGAGTCAGCGTCTTGTCTCCGCTCGATCTGCTGCTTCGGGGCGACGACGGCAGTGGCTTGCGGTCCAGTGGAGGGTGGTGGATGGTTGGGAGGAGGGGGAGGGGGCGGCGCCGGTGGATGGTTGGTTGGGGGCGGCGGCGGTGGTGGTGGATGCTTGGGAGCGGCGGCGGCGGTGGATGCTCGGGGGTGGCGGCGGCTTGCGGTGGTGAGGGGTGGAAGAGCTGCGGTGGTGATGGGTGGAGGAGCGCTGGAGGTGGGGGCGGCGCTGGAAAGGGGTCATCGGCGGCGAGGGGGAAAGGGATCTGGCGGCGGGGGGAAGATCTGCGGGCTAGGGATTTGGCGCGGGGGGGGCCGAGGGGGAGGCATTGATCCGAGGGGAAAGGTGCGGGGCGAGGGGGAAAGGGATGGAGGCAGGGGGCAAAGGGATAGCAATGGCGCACCTCCCGGGGGTGCGCCATAAGTACATCCATAGCAATGGCGGACCACCATGGGGTGCGCCATAAGTAACTTTTTTATATTGATAACAATGGCGCACCCTCTCCCGGTGCGCCATTAGTAACTTTTTTTTAATTTTTTTATTGATAAAAATTATTACACTATATAGAGGAGAGGAGTAGAGGATGGAGGGAGGGAGGGAGCATTTACATTCTTTGACGAGGCGGTGGTTGGCATCGCATGGAGATGCAGACCGTAGAAAGGAGGAGGACGCTGGTCATGGTCGTGGTCGTGGGCCGGCCTCGTCACATCGCGTCGGCGTTCGTTGTCAGTCGTCGATGGACTGCGAGTAGCCCCGCCGAAGGGGGGAGCGGGGGAGGGTGGGGGGGTTCGTCGGCGGCGAGGGGGGATCGAGATGGAGGGGGATCTGGTGCGGGGGGGCGCGAGGGGAAAAGGGATAGAGGGGGAAGAATAGTAATGGCGCATTGTACCAAGGTGCGCTATTACTAGTTTTGGAAAAAAATTGTTAGTAATGGCGCACTGGGTGAGTGGTGTGCCATTACTAGTTAAAACTAGTAATGGCGCACTCTGACCTGGTGCGCCATTAGTATTTTTGGAAAAATAAAAAAATGTCAGTAGTGGCGCACCATGGGTGTGGTGCGCCATTAGTGTCTATCACACTAATGGCGCACCACCACATGGTGCGCCACTGCTATATAGGAGTGGCGCACCACATGTCTGGTGCGCCATTAGTGTCCATATTATCTATAACCCTTTTCCTAGTAGTGAGGCATCCGTAAAAAGCAATACGTACCACATGGGGTGATGAATGCTGTCTTCTCTTTGTCTTCTCTTGTCATGAAGATCTGGTGGTACCCTGAGTAGGCGTCAAGGAATGATAATAGATCACACCCGGTCGTGGAGTCAACAATCTGGTCGATGCACGGCAATGGGAAAGGGTCCTTGGGACAAGGCTTATTGATATCTGTGTAGTCAATACATAGCCTCCACTTCCCATTTGCCTTGCGCACCACCACCGGATTGGCCAACCACGTCGGATGGAGTACTCCTCTCACCAAACCTGCCGCTTCCAACTTCCTGATCTCCTCTGTGATGAACTCCTGCCGTTCCAAAGCTTGCTTCCTGACCTTCTGCTTGACGGGACACACACGAGGACAGACAGCAAGATGGTGCTCAATCACCTCCCTGGGAACGCGGGGATGTCGGATGCTTGCCATGTAAACACGTCGACATTCGCCCGCAGGAAGGTGACGAGCACGCCTTCCTATTTGCTGTTGACGGTGGAGCTTATGGTGAAAGCCTCTCCCATGCCATCCTCCTTGACGGACACCTTCTTGGTCTCTGGTGGTGCAGCTCTGGATTTCTTGCTCTTGCCGGTGGAGCTCTCTGGCACGTCCTCGACGGGATCACAACACTCCGAAGAGGTGCGCTTTCCGGAGTAGGTGCGAGAGGTCTTGCTGGTCTTCTTCCCTCCCGGGGCTCCAGTGGCAGGAGCAAGTGCCTTGCCGGTATTCGCTGCAACTGCTTCCCGGTAGAGTTGGTCGGCGTAGATCAGCGCGCCCTTCTTGTTGGAGGGGACGGTGATGATGGTCATCGGCCCAGGCATCTTCAGCGTGTTGTAGGCGTAATGCGACACCGCCATGAACTTGGCTAGTGCCGGGCGGCCGAGGATCCCATTGTAGGGCAAGGGGATCTCGGCTACATCAAAGACAATCCTCTCCGTCCTGTAGTTCAACTCGCCTCCAAACGTCACAGGCAACGTGATCTTACCCTTCGGCTGACTCCTTCCCAGGTTGACCCCTTGAAACGTGCCCGTCTCCTCGAGGTCTCCATCAGGAATCTGTAGCCTCTCGATCACAACGGGCGAGATCAAGTTCAGACCGGCCCCGCCGTCAACTAGCATCTTTGTCACCTTGAGGTTGCGTATCGTTGCTGAAACCAACAACGACAAACACCCGACCGCAGTTGTGCGATCAGGGTCGTCCTCGGTGTCAAAGGTGATAGGCGTGCTGGACTACTTCAGAGGCTTCTGAGCGTTGAATGATGGCTCCACTGCTGTGATCTCACACACCCACTGCTTGAGCTGGCAGTGAGAGGTATGCAGCAAGGGGCCACCGTCGACGCACATGGCCACCGTAGCTTTCTGGAACTCATGCTCGCCGAACTCGTCGTCATCGTCATGATCATCATCTTCCTGCTTCTTGTCGCGTCCCCGAGCGGGCCTCTCTTGCTGGTTATCCTTGCCGCGGCGGCCTTCTTGGCTACCACGCTTCTTGCCGGATCCTTCGGCACCATCCTGACCTTTATCCTTGTCCCGCCTCTCATACTCGGATTTTTGCTTTTCAGCAAGCAGCTCAACTTGTCGGTAGTTCTGGAGGTCATGGCCCTTGGTGCGGTGGATCTTGCAATACTGCTTGTCGGAGCCTCTAGCTTGTCGTCAGCCGCCAAGGCCCGGCAAGCGGTGCACTCGGCAATCTCCTTGCCGGGGTCATCTGCCTTGGCCTTCTTGGCAGCGCCGGTGTCGTCGGATCCCTCGACGGCAAGCACGGCCTTACCCTTGCGCTTCCTGTTGTGACGTCCGCCCTTCTTCATCGGGGCGGCGGTGTCTTCGTCTGTAGAGTCGGTTTCCGCACCGGCGTCCTCGCCAGGGTACTTCCTTCCCTCTTCAGCTCGAGCGCATCTATCGGCCAGAACATAAAGTTTGGCCACATCTTTGACCTTGTTCATCTCCAGCTCTGCGCGCATCTTGCGGTTGCGCACATTCTGATGGAATGCGCTGATTTCGTCGGCGGGATGAACATCTGGGATGTTGTACTGCACTCGGCTGAACCTCTGTATGTACTGATACGTCTCCAACGTATCTATAATTTTTGATTGTTCCATGCTATTATATTATCTATTTTGGATGTTTTTGGGCTTTATTAAACACTTTTATATTATTTTTGGGATTAACCTATTAACCCACAGGCGAGTGCCAGTTTCTGTTTTTTCCCTTGTTTCAGTGTTTCACAGAAAAGGAATATCAAACGGCGTCCAAACGGAATGAAACCTTCGGGAGAGTTATTTTTAGAACGGAAGCAATCCAGAAGACTTGGGGTGTACGTAAGGGAAGCAACGAGGAGAGCACGAGGCAGGGGTGCGCCTAGCCCCCCTGGGCGTGCCCTCCACCCTCGTGGGCCCCTTGTGGCTCCCCTGATGTATTTCTTTCACCTATATATATCCATATACCCTAAAACCATCGGGGAATAGAATAGATCGGGAGTTACGCCGCCGCAAGCCTCTGTAGCCACCAAAAACCAATCGGGCCCCTGTTCCGGCACCCTGCCGGAGGGGGGAGCCCTCACCGGTGGCCGTCTTCATCATCCCGACGCTCTCCATGACGAGGAGGGAGTAGTTCACCCTCGGAGCTGAGGGTATGTACTAGTAGCTATGTGTTTGATCTATCTCTCTCGTGTTCTTGAGATGATACGATCTTGATGTATCGCGAGCTTTCCTATTTTAGTTGGATCTTATGATGTTTCTCCCCCTCTACTCTCTTCTAATGGATTGAGTTTTCCCTTTGAAGTTATCTTATCGGATTGAGTCTTTAAGGATTTGAGAACACTTGATGTATGTCTTGCCGTGCTTATCTGTGGTGATAATGGGATATTCACGTGATTCACTTGATGTATTTTTTGGTGATCAACTTGCGGGTTCCGTGACGTCGTGAACTTATGCATAGGGGTTGGCACACGTTTTCGTCTTGACTCTCCGGTAGAAACTTTGGGGCACTCTTTGAAGTACTTTGTGTTGGTTTGAATAGATGAATCTGAGATTGTGTGATGCATATCGTATAATCATACCCATGGATACTTGTAGTGACATTGGAGTATCTAGGTGACATTAGGGTTTTGGTTGATTTGCGTCTTAAGGTATTATTCTAGTACGAACTCTAGGATAGATTGAACGGAAAGAATAGCTTCATGTTATTTTACTACGGACTCTTGAATAGATCGATCAGAAAGGATAACTTTGAGGTGGTTTCGTACCCTACCATAATCTCTTCGTTTGTTCTCTGCTATTAGTGACTTTGGAGTGATTCTTTGTTGCATGTTGAGGGATAGTTATATGATCCAATTATGTTATTATTGTTGAGAGAATTGCACTAGTGAAAGTATGAACCCTAGGCCTTGTTTCTACACATTGCAATACCGTTTACGCTCACTTTTATCTTTAGTTACCTTGCTATTTTTATATTTTCAGATTACAAAAACCTATATCTACCATCCATATTGCACTTGTATCACCATCTCTTCACCAAACTAGTGCACCTATACAATTTACCATTCTATTGGGTGTGTTGGGGACACAAGAGACTCTTTGTTATTTGGTTGCAGGGTTGCTTGAGAGAGACCATCTTCATCCTACGCCTCCCACGGATTGATAAATCTTAGGTCATCCACTTGAGGGAAATTTGTTACTGTCCTACAAACCTTTGCACTTGGAGGCCCAACAACGTCTACAAGAAGAAGGTTGTGTAGTAGACATCAAGCTCTTTTCTGGCGCCGTTGCCGGGGAGGTTAGTGCTTGAAGGTATATCTTTAGATCTTGCCATCGAATCTTTTAGTTTCTTGTTTTATCACTAGTTTAGTCTATAAAAGAAAACTACAAAAAAAATGGAATTGAGTTTGTCTCATACACTTCATTTCTTTAATATCTTTCGTGAGTATGATGGAAAGGAAAATTGTGCCATAGTGTTAGAAGAAGAATGCATTAAAATGTTTGGTACTAGATCTTTCTATGATGAGCATGATTGCAATGTTTTAGTATGAATTCCTTGAATATACATGATGCTAATGATATGCAAAGCCACAAGCTTGGGGAAGCTATGTTTGATGAAGATGATATTTTTTGTCCCCCAATCATTGATGAGCAAATTTACTATGATGAAAGCATGCCTCCTATCTATGATGATTATTGTGATGACACGTATGCTTTAAAGAATAATGATAACCATGAAACTTGTCATCCTGATCTTAATTTTCAATCATATGATAGTTATTTTGTTGAGTTTGCTCCCACTACTATTCATGAGAAGAATTTTGTTTGTGTGGAGAGTAATAAAATTTCTATGCTTGTAGATCATGAAAAGAATGCTTTAGGTGCTGGTTATATTGTTGAATTCATTCATGATGCTACTGAAAATTATTATGAGGGAGGAACATATGCTTTTAGGAATTGCAATAATACCAAGTTTCCTCTCTATGTGCTTAAAGTTTTGAAGTTATGCTTGTTTTGCCTTCCTATGCTAGTTGATTATTGTTCCCATAAGTTGTTTGCTCACAAAATCCCTATGAATAGGAAGTGGGCTAGACTTAAATGTGCTAGTCATATTCTTCATGATGCTCTCTTTATGTTTCAATTCTTATGTCTTATGTGAGCATCATTGAAATCATCATGCCTAGCTAGGGGCGTTAAATGTTAGCGCTTGTTGGGAGGCAGCCCAATTTTATTTTTGTTCCTTGCTTTTTCCTCCTATTTAGCAATAAATAATCTATCTAGCCTCTTGTTAGATTTGGCTTTATGTTTTAATTAGTGTTTGTGCCAAGTAGAACCTTTGGGAAGACTTGGGTGAAGTCTTTATGATCATGCTGTAAAAAAACAGAAACTTTAGCGCTCACGAGATTAGCTAAAACTTTTTACTGGAGAGTGATATTTAGTTGATTCTTTTAGCAGATGATTACTAGACAAATTCCTCAGGTCCACCAATTTATTTCAGAATTTTTGGAGTTACAGAATTATACGTTTGATACAGATTACTACAGACTGTTCCGTTTTTGACAGATTCTGTTTTCTATGTGATGTTTGCTTATTTTGATGAATCTATGAGTAGTATCGGAGGGTATGAACCATAGAGAAGTTGTAATACAGTAGATATTACACCAATATGAATTTAGAATAAGTTCACAACAGTACCTAAGTGGTGGTTTTATTTTTTTATACTAACGGAGCTCACGAGTTTTCTGTTAAGTTTTGTGTTATGAAGTTTTCAAGTTTTGGGTAAAGATTCGATGGACTATGGAATAAGGAGTGGCAAGAGCCTAAGCTTGGGGATGCCCCGGAAGGCATCCCCTCTTTCGTCCTCATCCATCGGTAACTTTACTTGCAGCTATATTTTTATTCACCACATGATATGTGTTTTGCTTGGAGTGTCATTTCATTTTCTTTAGCTTTGCTTGCTGTTTGAATAAAATACCAAGATCTGAAATTCTTAAATGTTACAGAGTCTTCACATAGTTGCATAATTGTTCAACTACTCATTGATCTTCACTTATATCTTTTAGAGTAGTTTGTTGTTTGCTCTAGTGCTTCACTTATATCTTTTAGAGCACGGCGGTGGATTTATTTTGAAGAAATAGATGGACTCTCATGCTTCACTTATATTATTTTGAGAGTCCTAAACAGTATGGTAATATGCTTTGGTTATGAATTTAGTCCTAATATGATGGGCATCCAAGAGGGATATAATAAAAACTTTCATATAAGTGCATTGAATACTATGAGAAGTTTGATTCCTTATGATTGTTTTGAGATATGAGGATGGTAATATTAGAGTCATGCTAGTGGAGTAGTTGTGAATTTGAGAGATACTTGTGTTAAAGTTTGTGATTCCCGTAGCATGCATGTATGGTGAACCGTTATGTGATGAAGTCGGAGCATGATTTATTTATTGATTGTCTTCCTTATGAGTGGCAGTCGGGGACGAGCGATGGTCTTTTCCTACCAATCTATCCCCCTAGGAGCATGCATGTAGTACTTTGTTTCGATAACTAATAGATTTTTGCAATAAGTATGTGAGTTCTTTATGACTAATGTTGAGTCCATGGATTATACCCACTCTCACCCTTCCACCGTTGCTAGCCTCTCTAATACCGCGCACCTTTCACCGGTATCATACACCCACCATATACCTTCCTCAAAACAGCCACCATACCTACCTATCATGGCATTTCCATAGCCATTCTGAGATATATTGCCATGCAACTTATTATGACACGCTCCATCATTGTCATATTGCTTTGCATGATCATGTAGTTGACATTGTATTTGTGGCAAAGCCACCGTTCATAATTCTTTCATACATGTCACTCATGAGTCATTGCACATCCCGGTACACCGCCGGAGGCATTCTTATAGAGTCATATTTTTTTTTCTAAGTATCGAGTTGTAATTCTTGAGTTGTAAGTAAATAAAAGTGTGATGATCATCATTATTAGAGCACTGTCCCAAGTGAGGAAAGGATGATGGAGACTATGATTCCCCCACAAGTCGGGATGAGACTCCGGACTAAAAAAAAGAGAAGGCCTAAAAAATAAGAGAAAAAGAGAGAAGGGACAATGCTACTATCCTTTTACCACACTTGTGCTTCAAAGTAGCACCATGATCTTCACGATAGAGAGTCTCCTATGTTGTCACTTTCATATACTAGTGGGAATCTTTTCACTATAGAACTTGGCTTGTATATTCCAATGATGGGTTCCACAAATTGCCCTAGGTCTTCGTGAGCAAGCAAGTTGGATGCACACCCACTTAGTTTCCATTGTTGAGCTTTCATATACTTATAGCTCTAGTGCATCCGTTGCATGGCAATCCCTACTCACTCACATCGATATCTATTAATGGGCATCTACATAGCCCGTTGATACGCCTAGTTGATGTGAGACTATCTTCTCATTTTTGTTTTCTCCACAACCACCATTCTATTCCACCTATAGTGCTATGTCCATGGCTCACGCTCATGTATTGCGTGAAGATTGAAAAAGTTTGAGAACATCAAAAGTATGAAACAATTGCTTGGCTTGTCATTGGGGTTGTGCATGATTTAAATATTTTGTGTGATGAAGATAGAGCATAGCCAGACTATATGATTTTGTAGGGATAGCTTGCTTTGGCCATGTTATTTTGAGAAGACACGATTGCTTTGTTAGTATGCTTGAAGTATTATTATTTTCATGTCAATATTAAACTTTTGTTTTGAATCTTATGGATCTGAACATTCATGCCACAATAAAGAAGATTACATTGATAAATATGTTAGGTAGCATTCCACATCAAAAATTATGTTTTTATCATTTACCTACTCGAGGATGAGCAGGAATTAAGCTTGGGGATGCTGATATGTCTCCAACGTATCTATAATTTTTTATTGTTCCATGCTATTATATTATCTGTTTTGGATGTTTATGGGCTTTATTAAACACTTTTATATTATTGTTGGGACTAACCTATTAACCCAAAGCCCACTGCCAGTTTCTGTTTTTCCCTTGTTTCAGTGTTTCGCAGAAAAGGAATATCAAACGGAGTCCAAACGGAATGAAACCTTTGGGAGAGTTATTTTTGGAACGGAAGCAATCCAGGAGACTTGGAGTGCATTTCAGGGAATCAACGAGGAGAGCACGAGGCAGGGGGCGCGCCCTCCACCCTCGTGGGCCCCTCGTGGCTCCCTTGATGTATTTCTTTCACCTATATATATCCATATACCCTAAAACCATCGGGGAACATAATAGATCGGGAGTTCCGCCGCCGCAAGCCTCTGTAGCCACCAAAAACCAATCGGGACCCTGTTTCGGCACCCTGTCGGAGGGGGGAACCCTCACCGGTGGCCGTCTTCATCATCCCGGCGCTCTCCATGATGAGGAGGGAGTAGTTCACCCTCGGGGCTGAGGGTATGTACCAGTAGCTATGTGTTTGATCTCTCTCTCTCTCTCTCTCGTGTTCTTGAGATGATATGATCTTGATGTATCGCAAGCTTTGCTATTTTAGTTGGATCTTATGATGTTTCTCCCCCTCTACTCTCTTGTAATGGATTGAGTTTTCCCTTTGAAGTTATCTTATCGGATTGAGTCTTTAAGGATTTGAGAACACTTGATGTATGTCTTGCCGTGCTTATCTGTGGTGACAATGGGATATTAATGTGATTCACTTGATGTATGTTTTGGTGATCAACTTGCGGGTTCCGTGACCTCGTGAACTTATGCATAGGGGTTGGCACACGTTTTCGTCTTGACTCTCCGGTAGAAACGTTGGGGCACTCTTTGAAGTACTTTGTGTTGGTTTGAATAGATGAATCTGAGATTGTGTGGTGCATACCGTATAATCATACCCATGGATACTTGTAGTGACATTGGAGTATCTAGGTGACATTAGGGTTTTGGTTAATTTGCGTCTTAAGGTGTTATTCTAGTACGAACTCTAGCATAGATTGAACGGAAAGAATAGCTTCATGTTATTTTACTACGGACTCTTGAATAGATCGATCAGAAAGGATAACTTTGAGGTGGTTTCGCACCCTACCATAACTCTTCGTTTGTTCTCCGCTATTAGTGACTTTGGAGTGATTCTTTGTTGCATGTTGAGGGATAGTTATATGATCCAATTATGTTATTATTGTTGACAGAACTTGCACTAGTGAAAGTATGAACCCTAGGCCTTGTTTCTACACATTGCAATACCGTTTACGCTCACTTTTATCTTTAGTTACCTTGCTGTTTTTATATTTTCAGATTACAAAAACCTATATCTACCATCCATATTGCACTTGTATCACCATCTCTTCGCCAAACTAGTGCACCGATACAATTTACCATTGTATTGGGTGTGTTGGGGACACAAGAGACTCTTTGTTATTTGGTTGCAGGGTTGCTTGAGAGAGACCATCTTCATCCTACGCCTCCCATAGATTGATAAACCTTAGGTCATCCACTTGAGGGAAATTTGCTACTGTCCTACAAACCTCTGCACTTGGAGGCCCAACAACGTCTACAAGAAGAAGGTTGTGTAGTAGTCGTCATGTACTTGCGCAGGTTTTCACCTTCCTTCTGGGGAATGATATGCATATCGCTTGCCTGGCCATGAGCTTGGTGGCCTCCAGTGAAGGCACCAATGAATTCATGACACAGATCCGATCAGAAGAAATGGAATCCACCGGCAAGTGCATCAACCATGGCATGACATTGGGTTTTAGTGCCAATGGAAGTAATTGGCAAGCACCTTGTCGTCGCGAGCTCCAGCGGCTTGTATCGCGATGGTGTAGATGCTGAGGAACTCCGACGGGTGGGTCTTGCCATTGTACTTCTCCCCGACATCAGGCTTGAACGTGCGGTGAGACGGCCACTGGAACTGTCGTAGCTCACGGGTAAAGGCTGGGCAACCCACCTTGTAAGGTAGGCCGCCGGAGCCTCCCGGTGCCGGGTGGTCCATAGTGGGCCCCGCCCGCCTATTTGACTGGTGGCGTGCATCGCGCCGGCGCTCGCTGGTTGTTCAAGCGTCTTCATGGGCTTGCTCCTGAAGAACTTGGCGCTGATCGGGGTGGGTCCGTGGGTCGAACGACGCTATGGAAATGTTATCACAAGCGTCATCACGACGGATTGACACCCGCGGTGGCTGGCATGGAGGAGGAGAGTGCACCGTGGCCGCAGCACCCCTGGTCCTTCCACCACTGGTGTGCGGTGGTTCGACGGAGTGCCGGCCTGAGGGCTCCGCTGGTCGTGCCTCATCTTTGTTGGCGACGCCGACGAGGCTCCGGATGGTGGCTTTCCACTCGTCGAGCTTTCCCGCAACAGGAGGGAAGTCGAGGAGCAACTTCGCACGCACCAAAGCTTCTACCGGCGTGGGCGGCAGCGAAAGCTGCATGGACCGTGACGCGCTCCGACTCCTAACCACGTTAGGAGCTCCATCATGGCCCTGCAGCTGCACGCCATTTTTGCCAGTACTTCGGCGGACATGTTGGCCTCCTTCATCCCGCGAATGATGCATAAGACTCTTCCCACGGTGGCGTCCGGGGTCACAAGCATGGCGACGCTGCTCGTCGCGCACAATCTAGGAAGAGCGCGTCGTGGGTGCCGGTGTAGGCATCCTGGAGGTCGTCGTGCCGCCCGTAGGTGGTACAGCGCCGCCTTTGGAGGGCCCCACGCCGCCTGCGGGGGGCCCAGCCCCGTCCTTGGATTTGGCAGCATGCGGCCCGTTGTCTCACGCATGAACGACGCCGCTCGCCAGGCTCTGACTGCCAGAGCGATGTGGGTGTTCACGGGCCGCGCCTCGGCTTCCGTCCACGACCGCCCCGCTGCTCGCCCGCACCGGTACGGGCCGTCCGGCTTCGGATGAACCGATCGCCGTGATCGTCTTCATTTTGGGAGCCATGGCGATGAAGAACTGCTAGACTAACTGCTAGACCGTATTTTCACAACTGCGCCCCCTACCTGGCGCGCCAAAGATGTCGGGGGAAATCGAGACCAATGGAATCATTGGGATCCCTTCTACAGTTGGCGGGCGCGAGGTTGTGCAAAGAGCGGGTCTGGCAGGAAGCACTAGATCGTTTATCCAGGTTCGGGCCGGGAAGATGCGTAATGCCCTAGTCCTGCTTTGGTGTATGTATTTGAGTGTTCTTGAGTTCTTGAGCTAGCAACGGTACGTGTGTAGCCCAAAAGATCCGAATCCCTCTCCTCGATGCCTCAGGACTCCTTTTATAGACAAAAGGGGTTGCCATAATGGCACATAGGAGGCGGAAAGGTGTACAGTGGATGAGTCTATCCTCTGGTACCGTCGGACAAACGCATTTAATGCGCTGCCGACATGCCCCCCTTGCTTTATCGGGGACGGCAAGGAAGCTCGTCCCAGCTGTCGCCGCCTCGCCTGGCTCCGACACGCGTCCGAGATGACGAGGCGTCATAGCGCCATGTTGACTGGCTGCTGGACTGGCGCGGTGGTGGGGTCATCAGGAAGATCTGCATGCCACCACGCAGGTGCTTGCTGAGTCGGCGTGGCTCGTCTCCACGCAGGTGCCTGGCCAGCTGGTTGAGCTAGCAGCTGCACGGGGACGGCGGTGGAGTCTTGGCAGGCGTGGGCCTGGCTGCGGCCGCGCTAATGTCCTTGGCAAGGGTCTTCCCGAGGCCCCCGGCAAGGGTTTTGCCGTGGCACCATGACCATCCCCGGCAAGGATCTTGCCGGGGGTCTCATGGATTTCCTCGGCAAGGACCTCACCGAGGATCGTCCTCTTCTGGTCCTCATCTGATCTTGTGTATTTATGATCTTCACAAAGAGCTGCATGCCACCATGGAGGTGCCTCCCGAGCCTTGGTCCTAATGTTGTTGATGGTGTTGGAACCCTTGGGCTCAAGGGTGGCGCACTCCGCTGGCGTCAGGCAAGTTGCCCCGGCAAGGGTCTTGCCGGGGGAGTCCACCTCGCCCTCTTGCTCTTTGTGTCTCTGGTCTTGGCGTTGCTTCGATTGTCTTGCGCTCCGGATTCCCTCCTCTGCCCTGCCAAGTGCGGCCGTGGGCGCGGCTCTGACTACCCGTGCACAAGTAAAGGGGTCAAAAGGGGAGCCCTTACTTTTGTACACCGACAATAATTCTTCAGCTTGTCCAACAGTCCGTTCCTTGAAAACACAACTAGCACAACTATCTAGGTAGTCCCTAGAAGCATCGGTTAGTCCATTATAGAAGATATCAAGTATTTAATTTTTGTTAAGAGGATGGTCAGGCAAAGCATTAAGTAACTGGCAAAGCCTCCCCCAAGCTTGTGGGAGACTCTCTTCTTTAGTTTGCGCAAAGTTAAATATTTCTTGTAAGGCAGCTTGTTTCATATGAGCAGGAAAATATTTTTGAGAGAAGTAATAAACCATGTCCTAGGGACCACGCACACAACCAGGAGCAAGAGTATTGTACCAAGCTTTAGCATCACCCTTTAATGAGAAAGGAAATAATTTTAGAATAAAGTAGTAGCGAGTTTTCTCATCATGAGTAAAAAGGGTGGCTATATCATTCAACTTAGTAAGATGTGCCACAACAGTTTCAGTTTCATAACCCTGGAAAGGATCAGATTCAACCTAGGTAATTAACTCTGGGTCGACAGAGAATTCAGAATCCTTATCATCAATAAAGATAGGTGAAGTAGCAAACTTAGGATCACATTTCATTCTAGCATTCAGAAATTTTTCTTTATACTTTTGTAGAAATTTCTCTAGATCATCTCTATCATTGCAAGCAAGAATATCTCTAGTTGTTTCTTCACTCATAACATAACCTTCCCGTACCTTAGGCAATTCATATCTAGGAAGGCTAGCTCTAGTAGGTGTTTCAGGAGTTTCAGTTTCAAGCTCATCATCAGATTCAACAACATCATGTTGTATTACTCTAGCAATTTGTTCATCAAGAAATTCACCAAGTGGCACATCATGATTAGCAAGCAAGGTACTAGCATCATCATAAGAATCATTCATAGTAGAAGTAGCATCATCAATAATTTGTGACATATCAGAATTGATAGCATGTGGTGGTGTTGCAAATTTACTCATAACAGAAGGTGAATCTAAAGCAGAACTGGATGGCAGTTCCTTACCTCCCCTCGTCTTTGAGGGATAAATCTTACTCTTTGGATCCTTCAGATTCTTCATAGTGATAATATGATAATAATCCCAAGTGACTCAAAAAATATAGCTATGCTCCCCGGTAACGGCGCCAGAAAAAGGTCTTGATAACCCACAAGTATAGGGGATCGCAACAGATTTCGAGGGTAAGTATTTAACCTAAATTTATAGATGCGACACAAGGGGAGCCAAAGAATATTTGATGGTATTAGCAGCTGGGTTGTCAATTCAACCACACCTAGAGATTAATTATCTACAGCAAAGTGATCAATAGCAAAATAGTTTGATAGTTTTGATAGTAGTGACAGCAGCAATAGTAACAGTAACAGGGATAGCAGTAGTGTTGTAGCAAGTGTAACAGTGATCATGGCATTATTAACTTAACAGAAACAATATGGAAAAGTTTGTAGGCATTGGACCGATGACTTGTTTGGTGATATTCATCATGAGACAGTTATAACCTAGGGTGATATGGCACTAGCTCCAGTTCATCGATATAATGTAGGAATGTATTCCGTAAATAGTCATACGTGCTTTATTAAAAGAACTTGCATGACATCTTTGTCCTATCCTCCCGTGGCAGCGGGGTCCATATTGGAAACTAAGGGATATTAAGGCCTCCTTTTAATAGAGAACCGGAACAAAGCATTAACAGATAGTGAATACATGAACTCCTCAAACAACGGTCATCACCGAGAGTGGGCCCGGTTGTTGTCACTCCGGGGTTGTCGGATCATAACCGTAATAGGTGACTCTAACTTGCAAGATTGGATCTAAAACATGGATCTAATGATGAATTCATAAACGGTTCAGATCTGAGTTCATGGCAACCGGGCCCAAAGTTACAAGCATTAAGCATAGAAAAGTCATAGCGACATCAATCTAAGAACATAGTGGATACTAGGGATCATGCCCTAACAAAACTAACTCGATTACATGATGAATCTCATCCAACTCCTCACCGTCCAGCAAGCCTATGAAGGAATTACTCACTCCCGGTGGGCAGTATCATGGAATTGGGGATGGAGAAGGGTTGGTGATGACGAAGAACGAAGATCCTCCTCTCCGGAGCCCCAAACGGACAGATCTGCCCTCCCGAGGAAGAACAGGGCTTGGCGGCGGCTCCGTCTCGTGGATTCTTTCTCCTTGATTTTTTTCTGGAATAATGTGATTTTATAGTATCAGGGGGGTCGTCAGCGGGGCCACCAGGTTGGTACAACCCACCTGGGCGCGCCAGGAGAGGGGGGCGCGCCTTGGTGGGTTGTGCCCAACCAGGGGCCCCTCTCTAGTGGGTATTGGCTCTAGAAATTCTTATTATTCATATAAAAAATCCTCGCAAAGTTTTTTTCCATTCCGAGAACTTTTATTTCTGCACAAAAACAACACCATGGTAGTTTTGCTGAAAACAGCATCAGTCCGGGGTTAGTTTCATTCAAATCATGCAAATTAGAGTCCAAAAGAAGAGGAAAAGCGTTACAAAATGTAGATATGTTGGAGACGTATCAGCTATGACCGATTATTACAATCCAGTAAGAAAGTTGGAAAAGAAGTTTGAGGGGTTAGAGCTTCACCACATACCCCGAATCAAGAATCAAGCAACCGATGACCTGGAGAAGTTAGGTTCCACTCGGAAACCTATACCCAGCAATGTGTTCTTGGAGCATCTTCATCCCACATCAGTCCAAGAGGATCCTTTCACAAAGGAGCCCCCACAACCTAAAAGTTCAACCGATCCGACTGAGATTAATGTCCCGGCCGTGGTCGACCTAATTATGGAAGTTTCGTAATCACCCCCGACTGGACAGTACCATATATTGCGTATCTGCTCAGAAAGGAGCTTCCAGAAGATGAAGATGAGGCCCGTCAGATTGTCCGTCGATCCAAAGCCTTTACAGTGATAGGTGGACAGCTTTACAGAGAGAGTGTTACTGTAGTCACTCGGCTATGTATCACACCAGAAGAAGGTCGAATGGTTCTAAATGATATCCACTCGGGGACCTGTGGTCACCATGCGTCCTCTCACACCATCATAGCCAAAGCATACCGAGCGGGATTCTACTGGCCGCGTGCAAATGAGATGGCAAAAGATATAGTTGACAAGTGCGAAGGCCGCCAGTTCTACTCAAACATGTCTCACAAGCCTGCATCTACCTTGAAGACTATTCCACTCATCTAGCCGTTTGCTGTTTGGGGGTTGGATATGGTTTGACCCTTCAAGACCGGCAGAAGTGGTTTCACTCATTCGCTTGTGGCAGTTGACAAATTCACTAAATGGATCGAGGCCAAGCCTATCAAGAATCTTGATTCAAGCACTGCCATCAGTTTCGTCAGAGAGCTGATATTCAGATATGGAGTCCCTCACAGTATTATCACAGATAATGGCTCCAACTTTGATTCTGATGAGTTCAGGACATTCTCTGCTTCCCAAGGTACTAAGGGCGATTACGCATCTATTGCACACCCGCGGTCGAATGGGCAGGCGGAAAGGGCGAATGGGTTGATCCTTCAAGGGTTGAAACCCTGACTGATGCGCGATCTCAAGCATGCTGCTAGAGCTTGGGTGACTGAATTGCCATCTGTCTTATGGGGACTGAGAACAACTCCAAACCGGTCGACTGACCGAACCCCTTTCTTCATGGTATACGGCGCTGAAGCTGTGCTTCCGAGTGACTTGCTGCACAACGCTCCCTGAGTGGAACTTTTCTCAGAAGCTGAAGCTGAACAGGCATGCCAAGACGCAGTTGATCTCTTGGAGGAAGAACGTGAGATGGCTCTGATCAGGTCGACCATCTATCAGCAATACTTGCGTCGATTCCATGCCCATAATGTCAGAGGTCGAGCGTACCAAGAAGGAGACCTTGTGCTCCGAGTGCATCAGAAACGACCTCACAAGCTCGCTCCGGCCTGGGAAGGTCCCTTCATCATCACCAAGGTGCTCCACAATGGGGCGTATCACCTCTACAACATAGCCAAGAAAGAAGACAAGCCACACTCGTGGAATGCGGAGTTGCTCCGCCATTTCTATACCTGAACACTCGGATCGACAAGTTGTAATAAGAATCCTTCAGTTTGCTTATCAAAGACAAGATTTTTACAGTATCTTAATGATTGTTATCCCATAAACACATGTGTTCAAATCCCCTAGTGGGTGGCTTAGGCGCGAACCCGATTCGCCTAAGTTCCAAAAACCACTCTGAGTGAAGAGCAACCCTCTCACTCGGGGGGCTTAGCTGCGACCCCGTACTGACCTAAGTTAAAAACTACGAGTGAAGAGCAACCCTCTCACACGGGGACTTAGCCGCGAACCCGATTCGCCTAAGTTTCAAAAACCACTCTGAGTGAAGAGCAACCATCTCACTCGAGGGCTTGGCTGCGACCCCGTACTCACCTAAGTTAAAAACCACTCTGAGTGAAGAGCAACCCTCTCACTCGGGGGCTTATCTGCGACCCCGTACTCGCCTAAGTTAAAAAATCCTCCGAGGGAAGAGCAACCCTCTCACTTGGAGGCTTAGCTGCGACCCCGTATTCGCCTAAGTTCAAAAAACACTCCGAGTGAAGAGCAACCCTCCCACTCGGGGGCTTAGCTGCGACTGAGGGAGTCCTGGACTAAGGGGTCCTCGGGCGTCCGGCCTATTATCCATGGGCCGGACTGATGGGCTGTGAAGACATGAAGGCCGAAAACTGTACCCGTGTCCGGATAGGACTCTCCTTGGCGTCGAAGGCAAGCTTGGCGATCAACTATGAAGATTCCTTTGTATGTAACCGACTCTATGTAACCCTAGATCTCCCCGGTGTCTATATAAACCAGAGAGCTTAGTCCGGATTGGGAGATACTCATTAGCATAGTCATACAGGTTAGACTTCTAGGGTTTAGCCATCACGATCTCGAGGTAGATCAACTCTTGTAATACTCATATTCATCAAGATCAATCAAGCAGGAAGTAGGGTATTACCTCCATAGAGAGGGCCCGAACCTGGGTAAACATTGTGTCCCCCGTCTCCTGTTACCATCGACCTTAGACGCACAGTTAGGGACCCCCTACCCGAGATCCACCGGTTTTGACACCGACATTGGTGCTTTCATTGAGAGTTCCACTGTGCCGTCGACGAAAGGTTCGATGGCCCCTTCAATCATCGATAGTGACACTGTCCAAAGGGAAACCTTCCTTCCCGGACAGATCTTCGTGTTCGGTGGCTTCGTACTGCGGGCCAACTCGCTTGGCCATCTGGAGCAGATCGATAGCTACGCCCTTGGCCACTAGGTCAGATTTGGAAGCTTGAACTACGTCGCGGACATCCGTGGAGACTTGATCTTCGACGAATTTGAGACCGCGGCGATCACTCCCCCTCGCTCCGATGAACATGACTTAAATCTGTCATCGGACCACAATCAGGAGATGGTTCCTGATACTACTCTGGCCTTAGATCCGGAGCGGATCGTGCCATCCAAGGCCACGGAGTCCGCGGCACTGGAGCCGCACATGGACGCAACCTCACGCAATACCTGCGTTACCGGAACTCCGGACTCGTCTCTAGCTATAAATTCCGAACCACGTACGTATACGGACACCGAGCTTGATCGGTTATCGATTTTCAAGTCCAGCGCCGCAGACATCTTCCAACACTCGCCCTTGGGCGATGTGCTAAACTCATTAAAGAACCTGTCCTTGGTGGAGGACTCACAACCGAACTATGTCTGGTTCGAACTAGGGGCTGAGGATGGAGAATTTTACTTCCCACCCGCCACCCACTTCATAACCACTGTCGAAGACTTAACCGACGTGCTTGATTACGGCTCCGAAGACATCGACGACATGGACGATGATGCCGACAAGGAGCAAGGCCAGGACCCGCCATTCACCGGGCGATGGACGTCCACTACCTCATACGACGTGTACATGGTTGATACACCTAAAAAGCCAATGACGATGACAAAGAAAATCTAGTTGAGAACATACCTCCTGAGACACGGTCCAAGCACAGGCGCCCTAAACGCTGTTATAAGTCATGTCGCTCCAAAGACAGCAACACTGGCACCAATACTCCGGATGACACCGAATACAATGAAGACCCTGGTGGAGCAACATCCGAACAGGAGGCACAAGAAAACGGGCAAGCCAGCCCTGATGAATAGGCCCTGCCCAACGACTCGGAGGATGGTAGTTATCGTCCACCCTCTGAGGATGAGGAGAGCCTCGGCAACGAGGATTTCATCGTGCCTGAGGCACCCCTCGAGCAGGATCACTTCAAGCGCCAGCTAATAGCCACTGCAAGAAGCCTGAAGAAGAAGCAGCAACAGCTCCAAGTTGATCAAGACCTGCTCATTGACAGGTGGACTGATGTCCTGGAAGCCGAAGAATACGGCCTCAAGCGCCCAGCCAAGAGCTACCCGAAATGCAGACTGCTACCTCAGTTCGATGAGGAGGTGCTGGAGCCCATACCTCCCTCGTGCAATGCGGAGCGACCACCACGCGATCGTGATAGTGCGGTGGACCGACCACCCCGCGGTCGGGATAAAGAGGCAACTCAGGCTGAACAGCATCCCGCCCCACCGCCACGTAAAAACAGAGACAAAACAGCTCAGGATCATACATATGACCTTCGGCAAGACCTGGACAATAGAGAAGGACACACCAGATCGATCTACGGATCGTGAGGATGTTCTTCGACGCGCGATGATGGCGACCTATTCGGACGTGGCAAACCTAGTCACGCCCGGGCTGGTAACCGCAGGCGGACTCCATTGGAGGTGCGCCGCGACGTGGCCCGATATAGAGGCGCCGCACACCCTCTTTGCTTCACCGATGAAGTAATGGATCATAAATTCCCCGAACGGTTCAAACCCGTCAATATTGAATCATACGACAGAACAATCGATCCCGCAGTATGGATCGAGGATTTTATTCTCCACATCCATATAGCCCGTGGAGACGACCTCCACACCATCAAATACCTCCCACTAAAGCTAAAAGGGCCAGCCCGGCACTGGTTAAACAGCCTCCCTAAAAATTCTATCGGCAGCTGGGAGGACTTGGAAGAAGCCTTCCTCGACAACTTCCAAGGTACATATGTCCGGCCACCAGACGCCGACGACTTAAGTCATATAGTTCAAAAACCTGGAGAATCAGCCAGAAAATTCTGGACTAGGTTCCTAACAAAAAAGAACCAGATTGTTGACTGTCCGGATGCTGAAGCCCTAGCGGCCTTTAAAGACAGCATCCGTGACGAATGACTCACCCGCCACCTCGGCCAAGAAAAGCCGAAGTCCATGGCAGCCCTCACAGCGCTCATGACCCGCTTTTGTGCGGGTGAGGATAGTTGGCTGGCTCGCAGTAAAAACACAACAAATGAGGCAGGCCCCTCCGAGGCCAAAAATAGCACCGGCAAGCTCCGGCACAACAGACACAAACGCCGAGACAATGGCGATAACACCGATGACACTACAGTTAACGCCGGATTAAGTGGCTCCAAGTCCGGCCAGTGGAAGAAGCCCTATAAAAGGAATAGTGAGGGACCATCCAGTTTGGACCGCATACTCGACCGTCCGTGCCAGATACATGGCACCCCAGACAAAAAAGCCAATCATACCAACAGAGATTGTTGGGTTTTTAAACAGGCTGGCAAGTTAAACACCAAGAACAAAGAAAAGGGATCACAAAGTGAGGACAATGACGAAGAGCCCCGGCAGCCGAACACTGGGGGGCAGAAGAAGTTTCCCCCTTAGGTCAAAACGGTAAACATGATATATGCCACACACATCCCCAAGAGGGAGCGCAAACGTGCACTCAGGGACGTCTATGTGGTAGGGCTAGTCGCCCCAGAATTCTATCCATGGTTGTCATTCCCGATCACCTTTGATCATCGGGATCATCCGACCAGTATCCGGCATGGCGGATCAGCCGCACTGGTCATCGACCCAATCATCGACGGATTTCACCTGACACGAGTCCTAATGGACGGTGGTAGCAGCCTCAACCTGCTATATCAGGATACAATGCGTAAAATGGGCATTAATCCCTCACAGATCAAGCCCACAAAGACTACCTTCAAAGGAGTCATACCAGGTGTAGAGGCCCGTTGTACAGGCTCAATCAAACTGGAGGTTGTCTTCGGTTCCCCGGACAACTTCCGAAGCAAAGAGCTTATCTTTGATATCGTCCCCTTCTGCAGCGGCTACCACGCACTTCTCGGACGAACCGCATTCGCTAGATTCAACGCGGTGCCACATTATGCTTATCTCAAGCTCAAGATGCCCGGTCCACGCGGCGTCATAACAGTCAATGGAAACACGGAACGCTCCCTCCGTACCGAAGAGCACACTGCCGCCCTAGCAGCAGAAGTGCAGATCGGCCTTCTCAAGCAGAACCGTAATTCGGCTGCCGAGCCCCTTGACACCGTTAAGAAGGTCCGGACTACGCTACAACAGGACAGCTCGGCTCGTCAAGAGCTCGATTAGCAATTCGGCCTCTGTCCCAGCCCCCATCAAGGAGTGGCATTTGCACCACGCGTACATAATTAGGCACTCAAAATTCCATGGGCATCAACGGACGCACAGCTAGCTTGTGATCCACAGTTCGGCTCGACAGACCCTGGATCCGCACACTTTCACTTTTCTTTTTATTTGGGGTCTTTCTCTTTTCGAGGTTTCTTCTGACAACCCGTTTGTCGGGCACACCAAGGAGGCAAGGAGCTTTGGCGTACGAGGGAATCCCCAGGTGGTCTCTGCTAACGATTGCTATACCTATTTTACATACTCGCACGCAGCTCGCTCTTGGTCATGGCATGATAGCCTTGCTTGCTTATCGCATTACTTGTACAAGTACGCCTCGACGTATTCAACACATCACAATGGTAAATAAATGGTAGAGTCAGCTTATTATTTAATTTTTCCTATCTCCTTACCTTTGTACTTATTACTCATCGCACACGTACACTTTGGTACGTCTTATTACGCCAGGGGCTTCATCCCGCCCCCCATTACGGCAACAAAAGTCCGAACACTTTTACAGTATAGTTCGGCACCCGGAACTTATAGCATTATAAGCATCGGCTCCGAATCATGTCTTCGGTCAATAGTTGGGTTGCCCGGCTCCTGTTCTTACTACCTTACGTTCCGCTATATCGGCTAGGGTAGTAAAGGGAGAACTGCTGCAATTGTGTCCCGGTTCTTCCGGACGAGCACCTCAGTAGAGAAAGCCGAAAACTGACTGTCATGATGCGGCGAGAACTGGTCAGCTGTTCAAGAGGTCTCAAATCCTTAGAGATTTTTTCCGCTTTATGCGAGGAATCGGTTTTTTCCTGATTAGGCGTGCATAGCGCCTCTAGTTCAGCCTTCCGAATACCAGGGGCTTCGCCGAAATTCTCATTGTCAAACTCCTATGGCTAAGTGAGGGTAATAAAGGTTGTATACTCTAATTGCCTTGTTCATTGCGCTAAACACCTCTTTTAAGGACCAGAATGTGGAGTAAAGAGTGTTTAGATTTATCCCGAACACCCCCGTACTACCTACGTGGGGGCAGAAGCCGACGACTTGTCAACCCTCAGATTTCATAAACGGCCGCGCAGGAGGTAAAATTTTAAAAAATCACAAGCATTATATTACATAACGATCTGTTTCCACAACACAGGACAGGGTAACTGATAACCCACAAGTATAGGGGATCGCAACAGTTTTCGAGGGTAGAGTATTCAACCCAAATTTATTGGTTCAACAAAAGGGGAGCCAAAGAATATTCTCAAGTATTAGCAGTTGAGTTGTCAATTCAACCACACCTGGATAACTTAGTTTCTGCAGCAAAGTATTTTGTAGAAAAGTAATATGATAGTAGTGGTAACGGTAACAAATGTAACAGAAGCAAAAGTAATATTTTTGGTGTTTTGTAGTGATTGTAACAGTAGCAACGGAAAAGTAAATAAGCGAGAACCAATATAGGAAAAGCTCGTAGGCATTGGATCGGTGATGGATAATTATTCCGGATGCGGTTCATCATGTAACAGTCATAACATAGGGTGACACAGAACTAGCTCCAATTCATCAATGTAATGAAGGCATGTATTCCGAATATAGTCATACGTGCTTATGGAAAAGAACTTGCATGACATCTTTTGTCCTACCCTCCCGTGGCAGCGGGGTCCTAATGGAAACTAAGGGATATTAAGGCCTCCTTTTAATAGAGTACCGGAACAAAGCATTAGAACATAGTGAATACATGAAACTCCTCCAAACTTATGGTCCATCACCAGGAGTGGTTCCGATTATTGCCACTTCGGGGTTGCCGATCATACACATAGTATTTGACTATAGACTTGCAACATAGATCAAGAACACACATATATTCATTGAAAACATAATAGGTTCAGATCTGAAATCATGGCACTCGGGCCCTAGTGACAAGCATTAAGCATAGCAAAGTCATAGAAACATCAATCTCAAAACATAATGGATACTAGGGATCAAACCCTAACAAAACTAACTCTATTACATGATAGATCTCATCCAACCCATCATCGTCCAGCAAGCCTATGATGGAATTACTCACACACGGCGGTGAGCATCATGAAATTGGTTATGGAGGATGGTTGATGATGACGACGGCAATGAATCCCCCTCTCCGGAGCCCCGAACAGACTCCAGATCAGCCCTCCCGAGAGGTTTTAGGGCTTGGCGGCGGCTCCGTATCCTAAAACGCGATGATTTCTTCTCCTTTATTTTTTTCTCCCCGAAAGCAAATATATAGAGTTGGAGTTGGCGTCGGAGGAGCTCCAGGGGGCCCACGAGGTAGGGGCGCGCCCCCCACCCTCGTGGATAGGGTGTGGGCCCCCTGGTCTTCATCTTTGGCAAGGATTTTTTATTATTTCCGAAAAGACGTTTCATGAAGTTTCAGGTCATTCCGAGAACTTCTATTTCTGCACATAAATAACTCCATGGCAATTCTGCTGAAAACAGCGTCAGTCCGGGTTAGTTCCATTCAAATCATGCAAGTTAGAGTCCAAAACAAGGGCAAAAGTGTTTGGAAAAGTAGATATGACGGAGACGTATCAGTAACCCGAATGCTTTCATGGGAATATAACGTCCTTCGCACATTGCTCCGCCACAAGGCGGGACCCCTCCAGGACACTACCAAAATATAGCTCGGGTCGACGATGCTCCTTGCCCTCAGGCGGCCCCTCGGTCATCAGCTTCTTGGCATCCAGCTTCGCCCAATGCATCTTGATGCGGGCAAATGCCATCCGCTCACCTTCGATGCAGATGGACCGCTTCACGGCTTCGAGCCGTGGGCAGGCATTCACAAGCCGCTTCACAAGTCTGAAGTAGCTGCTGGGGATGGGCTCGGCAGGCCACAACCGGACTATTAGGTCCTTCATGGCTAGCTCGGCCGACCTGTGCAGCTCGACCAGCTGTTTCAGCTGGTCGCTAAAGGGCACCGGATGTTCTGGGTCCAAGATATTGAGACCAGAATAGCTTCTCCATTGACATCCCCTCTTTAGCTCGCTAAAACTCAGGAGCATCTGATATACTGCGTGGCAGATCCGTAAACTCGCCTGGAAAACGCAAATTCGAGTAAGTACAAGGATTTTTTTCCTTCGCATACTTGCTTTGTATAGGGAAAGACTTACCCGCCGCAACCTCCTTGGCCGCCTGAATTTCCTGGAGGGCGCTCTGGGCTTCGGCTCGGGCATCCTGTGCGCTCTGGCGGGCCTTTGCAAGTTCGGACTTTTGCGTCTTAAAATCGCGTTGCAAGGACTCGAACTTCTGGACAGCGTCCTGGAGCTCTTGTTGGGCCTTCCTAACCAGGGCCTCGTGCTTCTCGCGCGCGGCGTGTTCCTTGGCCGCTTTGTCCTCGGCCTCAGCTAACGCCTTCTTGAGGGATGCCACCTCGGTCGTGGCCTGTCACAGCCCTAGAATTTGCTTGTAGCTAATTACATGAGTGAGCATCATGCATCATGTCTAAATTCTGAAATTTGAATTGAGGTTAGTTGAAACCCTCAGAAATCACTTCAGAAATAATCAACATTAAAATCTTTTCAAAGAAGTCCAAGAAAATGTTCCTCTTAGTCTCTGAAAATATTGGCAAGAGGTAAAACTCAAAACAATGTTTTTGGAATCTCAGAGATATTTATTTTGGGCCTTTGAATTAAATCAATAACTATTTGCATTGGATATATATTTGTTAATTAATTAATATATGTCCAATAATTCTGATCTTTGGTGAAGGGCTTTGGAATAATGCAACTAGTCCCTACAAGAATTATCAGAAGCAACAAAAATGATTTAGTGTATAAAACTAAATCAAAACAAAATAACAGAAATAGAAAAGAAAAATAAAAGAGAGAGAAGGACTAACCTGGCGCCCACCAACCGGCCCAGCTCCTGTGCTGGTCCAGCACTGTTGGCCCAGCCCACCGTTGTAGTGGCTCAGCCCAGCGCCGCCTCCTTCAACCTCATGCCAGAAGGCATGAGGGCGTGTGCCCGCGGTGCGCCAGCACACGCACGGCCACCTCCCGCTTGCCGCTTCGCCCTGGCCCTCCCTGGTGCAGCCACGCCACCTCCTCGACCCTCTCTCACTCTCCCAGTGCATCCCCCCTCTGGTCCCTCTCCACCTCGCATTCGAGCGCAGCCCAGCGCGCCGACGAGCACCACCGCCGCCATCGCCTCTCCCTCGTCCTCTCGAGCGGTCCAGAAGCTCCGTCGTGACGACCACGACCCCTACAATGAGTCACGCACCTCGGGAAGCCCCGCTTCATCTTCACCGTCGTCGTCTGCAACCTGCGGCTGCCGAGATCGCCTCCGCCGCCCTGTTCGCTCCGGTCCTCCTACGAGCTCACCGTATGCACCAATGCAACCGCTGTGAGCTGCTGCTCCTTCTCCCCCTCTCCATTTTCTTGGTTGCACGCCGTAGCTGCCGCTTTGCCGATGACCGAAAACCCGCCGCTGCCATGCTTGCCATCGACGATGCTCCGGTGACCATTTGGTCTCGGGCACACGTCCATCCTGCTCGCCGCATCGCGTAGACGGTTTAGGTTCCGCGCACACATTGCCTAGGCCACCGCAGCCGTGTTTCCGTGCACACCCGAACACCGGCCGCCGCTTCTGAGCTCGCCGCCGTCGACTCCGGCCACCACAGGCCCGGCCACCACCACCATTGGACGTGCACAGGCAAGGGCTCTCCAACATGCCCAGCCATGGCTCGAACCATGCCTGGTAGCGCAATCCCGAGCACCAGCGTCACCTCTGGCCTAATCCCTGGGTGCTTAGCGGTAATGATTGATAACCCACAAGTATAGGGGATCACAACAGTTTTCAAGGGTAGAGTATTTAACCCAAATTTATTGATTCGACACAAGGGGAGCCAAAGAATATTCTCAAGTATTAGCAGCTGAGTTGTCAATTCAACCACACCTGGAAACTTAGTATCTGCAGCAAACTGTTTAGTAGCAAAGTAATATGATAGTGGTGGTAACGGTAACAAAAGTAAAGACAGCAAAAGTAATGTTTTTGGTATTTTGTAGTGATTATAACAGTAGCAGCGGGAAAGTAAATAAGCGTAAACCAGTATATGGAAAACTCATAGGCACCGGATCAGTGATGGATAATTATGCCGGATGCGGTTCATCATGTGACAGTCATAACATAGGGTGACACAGAACTAGCTCCAATTCATCAATGTAATGTAGGCATGTATTCTGTATATAGTCATACGTGCTTATGGAAAAGAACTTGCATGACATCTTTTGTCCTACCCTCCCGTGGCAGCGGGGTCCTATTGGAAACTAAGGGATATTAAGGCCTCCTTTTAATAGAGAACCGGAATAAAGCATTAGCACATAGTGAATACATGAACTCCTCAAACTATGGTCATCACCAGCAGTGGTCCCGATTATTGTCACTTCGGGGTTGCCGGATCATAACACATAGTAGGTGACTATAGACTTTCAAGATAGGATCAAGAACACACATATATTCATGAAAACATAATAGGTTCAGATCTGAAATCATGGCACTCGGGCCCTAGTGACAAGCATTAAGCATAGCAAAGTCATAGCAACATTAATCTCAGAACATAGTGGATACTAGGGATCAAACCGTAACAAAACTAACTCGATTACATGATAAATCTCATCCAACCCATCACCGTCCAGCAAGCCTACGATGGAATTACTCACGCACGGCAGTGAGCATCATGAAATTGGTGATGGAGGATGGTTGATGATGACGACGGCGACGAATCCCCCTCTCCGGAGCCCCGAACGGACTCCAGATCAGCCCTCCCGAGAGGTTTTAGGGCTTGGCGGCGGCTCCGTATCGTAAAAAGCGATGATTTCTTCTCTCTGATTTTTTTTCTCTCCGAAAGCAAATATATAGAGTTGGAGTTGGCGTCGGAGGGCATCCAGGGGGCCCGCGAGGTAGGGGTGTGCCCTAGAGGGGGGCGCGCCCCCCACCCTTGTGGACAGGGTGTGGGCCCCCAAGTCTTCATCTTTGGCTTATTTTTTCTAAGATGTTCCGTGGAGTTTCAGCTCATTCCGAGAATATTTGTTTTCTGCACATAAAACAACACCATGGCAATTCTGCTGAAAACAGCGTTAGTCCGGGTTAGTTTCATTCAAATCATACAAGTTAGAGTCCAAAACAAGGGCAAACGAGTTTGGAAAAGTAGATACGACGGAGACGTATCAACTCCCCCAAGCTTAAACCCTTGCTTGTCCTCAAGCAATTCAGTTGACAAACTGAAAGAAAGAAAGAAAGAAAAACTTTTACAAACTCTGTTTGTACTATGTCAAGCCAGCATTCAAGTTTTCAGCAAAGATCATAACTAACCACATTTGCAATAATTCTCAGGTCTCATAATTACTCATATCAATAGCATAATCAACTAGCAAGCCATAATAATAAATCTCGGATGACAACACTTTCTCAAAACAGTCATAATATGATATAACAAGATGGTATCTCGCTAGCCCTTTCTGAGACCGCAAAACATAAATGCAGAGCACCTTTAAATATCAATGACTGACTAAACATTGTAGTTCATGGTAAAAGAGATCCAATCATAGTCACACCCAACATAGATTAATGGTGATGAATGCAAATGACAGTTGTGCTCTCCAACTAGTGCTTTTTAATAAGAGGGTGATGACTCAACATAAAAGTAAATGGATAGGTGAAAGTGCGTTATATCGACTAGAGGGGGGGTGAATAGGCGATTTTTATGAAAGTCTTCAAAACGTGAGAGTTATGAAGACAAACAGCGAAGATTATGCCTATTACTATGCAGCGGAAGTTAGATTACACTAGGCCAGCCATGGTCATGTATTCAATAGAGTGAAAGCACAATGACAAACAACTGCAGTGTAATAAGGATCAGGTAGGAAGAAGTTATGAAGCCAAACAGATCATACATTCATGTTGTGAAGACAAAAGATAGAGCAGGTATGCAATGGCTTCACAATGAGTAATAGTAAGAAAAGGAAGTGAAGATGAAACTAGTGACTCGTTGAAGACAATGATGTGTTGGACCAGTTCCAGTTGCTGTGACAACTGTACGTCTGGTTGGAGCGGCTAGGTATTTAAACCTTAGGACACACAGTCCCGGACACCCAGTCCTGAACACACAGTTCAGGACACCAAGTCCTCACCGTATTCTCCTTGAGCTAAGGTCACTTAGTCCTCGCCCAATCACTCTGGTAAGTCTTCAAGGTAGACTCCCAAACCTTCACAAACTTCGTTCACTAGCAATCCACAATGTCTCTTGGATGCTCTGAACGCGACGCCTAACCGTTTGGAGGATTCACAGTCCTCAAGTGTAATAAGTCTTCAGATCACACAGACAAGAAGACCTAAGTGATGCCCAATTTGCTCTGGCTCTGGGTGGTTAGGGCTTTTCTCCTCACTAGGAATTTTCTCTCAAAGGCTTCGAGGTGGTTGCTCTCAAACGACAAAAGCCGTGCACTGAAATCTGAGCAGCCAACCGTTTATGGTTGTGAGGGTGGGCTATTTATAGCCACTTGGCAACCCAACCTGATTTGTCCGAAATGATCCTGGGTCACTAAGGAACTGACACGTGTCTCAACGGTCAGATTTCGAACTCTCATGGCAACTTTACTTGGGCTACAAGCAAAGCTGACTTGTCCAGCTCTGGACAAGATTCACTCTCATTGTCTTCACTCGAAGACATAGGTTTTTGATTTAGGCATCACTTCAGTCATTTTGACTGGTTCTCCTGGACCCCAATTAACAGTACAGTGGTTCCTATGACTCAACACAAAAGAAAAAGAACTACGAAAGATCTAAGTCTTCGAGCTCCATATGCTTCATAACGTGTCTTCTTTTGTCATAGTCTTCAGAGTGAATATCTTCATGTACCACCTTTGTCTTCAATGTCTTCATACATTTTTAGGGGTCATCTCTGGTAGTAAAACCGAATCAATGAGGGACTTCTACCTGTATTATCCTGCAATTCTCACAAACACATTAGTCCCTCAACTAGGTTTGTCATCAATACTCCAAAACCAACTAGGGGTGGCACTAGATGCACTTACAATCTCCCCCTTTTTGGTGATTGATGACAAACTAGTTGAAGTTTTCAACGGGGAATATAGTCTGTGAAATTGTAAAGGAATTGTCTTCATAAGTTGCAAGGGCTCCCCTGAAGATGTGCATATAAGTTAATTTGCTTTTGGAATGCAAATGCACATGGCAGGTTGTACTTGTGGAGATCCACTTCAGCTTATGATGACAATCCACTATGCATGTGAAAGTATATGAAGATAATGACATGCATAATGAAAAATGGACGTCTGCAGAATGAGATAAGTGCAGAATTTATCGTCGCACATGCAGAATTTATCTTCGCAAACAGAGTGGCAAACAAGTAGCAGACAACCATCGAGTTTTAGTGTTTACAACTCAAAGAACCAAATGAAGCAAAAACAAGAGTTGTAAACACGAAGCAAAATATAACAAAACATAAGGCACCCGCCCATATTGACCCGCTTGAAGACTATAAAATCATATGCTTCTCCCCCTTTTGTCAGTAATGACCAAAAAGGTTTGAAGACATAGAGTTTTCTACGCGTTCCCAGGCGCAGCAGGGTCGGTGGAGTTGTTTGGCGGTGCAGAGCTTGGAGGTGCTGAAGCAGGTGGCGGTGATGTAGCATCGTCGTCTTCATCAATGATTCTGGCAGTGACTGTGGCAGCAGATGAAGAAAACTCAGAGTCTTCAATGATGGTGTGTTGCGCATCACAGCCCTTCTGGGAGGTGTGGTGTCAAACTTGAAGCGCTCTGTGAAGCCATCCTCTTCAAGTTCAGCTTCAGTGCATATCATTGAGAGCCCTTTCCATGTACGACGACACATTTCATGTGTAACGAAAGCATTCTTGGTGGCTAGGTTTCGAAGACAATTGACATCCACCAAGAGGCTCTTCATCTGACGCTTTAGCCAGTTGTGATGCCTATCTTGCTTTTGGTAAAGGGCCACAAGAAGCTCTTGGTCATTGAGGACACGAGCACGCTTCTTGGGTCTTGGAGCATTTGTGCTGTCTGTGGCTTCAGTAGATGCTGGTGCACGTGTAGTGTCAGCCAACGGATATACCCTGGATATGGCTTCAACACCTTCAACATTCTGCGTGAAGCTCTGGTGTTCTGCATTCTGAAGACTTATCGGTTGCTTGGCAGGCTCAGGATATATTGCTTCAGCAGAGGTATCCACATCTGGCAAGAAGATCCGATGGTTTCGGGCAGAGGGCTGATACGAGATCGCAAAGTGCAGTTTGATCAGCCTCATCACCCAAGGAGCATAGAACTTCAAACCAAATAATTCTGAGCCTGACGCTGCAAGTTGGCGTATGAAGAGATCCTATGCGTTGAAGCATGTGCCATGCAGGATATAGAATATGAGAGTCTTCATTGCACCCTCAATCTTGGCATGTGGTGAGTGTCCCTTAATGGGCCAGAGAGTCCGCCGGATGATGTGATATATGGTCCTGGGCAGATACTCAAAGTCTTCAACGAAGAACTCGGTTGGATAGGGTGCATCATGAGGCAATGGCTTCATCATTGAGAGCATCTGACTCATATTTGGTTCAGGCCTCTGGAATATGCTCTCAATAGCTTCAGCATGTAGTTGACAGCCTTCCTCGTAGAATTCGCCAGGAGTGGGCAGGCCGGTGAGCTCAATGATATCAAATGCATTGGCTTCATGATGGACATTGCCGGTCATCCACTCCAGGACCCAAGTCTTCGGATCTCTGTTGTATCCTTTAATGTGGAGGGTGGCATAAAACTGAAGTAGAAGCTCTTCATTCCAGTGCTCTTCATCTGTGACAAACGGCAGCAGACCCACTTGCTTGAAGCAATCCAAGGCTTCCTCAAGACATGGCAGACCAGCAATGGCTTCAACCTCAAGGCACTTGTGCGGGAAGATGCGACCTTGGTTGTATAGGATGCTTGAGTAGTAGCTGTGCTGAGGATAGCTCCAGAACCTATCAGATACAATCCTTTCCCTTGAATAGGGGTTCTTGGAGCTGTTGAAAAATGTATTGTCTGCC
The DNA here is from genome assembly GCF_003073215.2 of Triticum urartu. Classification (NCBI taxonomy): domain Eukaryota; kingdom Viridiplantae; phylum Streptophyta; class Magnoliopsida; order Poales; family Poaceae; genus Triticum; species Triticum urartu. Next base: position 152,736,148 of record NC_053025.1, read on the forward strand.
TTGAAGCTATTAATATCAAAGGAGCCAGGTGCTGATGCAGGACCTAGGAACCTTGGCAGCCTTGGGACTGGCTTCTGAACATGAGGCATGTGCTCAACATGGTAATCAAATTGAGGACCTGCAGCAGACTCAGGAATAGAAGAGTCTGGCTCAGTAGCTTCGCTGTCTGCTGAAGCATTCGGTGGGGCGGGCTCCACATTGGCTTCAGTGTTTGTGGTGGAAGCCTCAACATTTTCTTCCTCCGCTTGTGTAGTTGGAGGGACAACCTCAGGCACGTTCTCCTGAAGAACTGCATCTTGATGTAGCGGTGGAGTGGGTTCTGGTGGTGCTTCTTCATTGTCTTCGGCTGATGCAGCCGGAATTTCTTCAGTATGGACTTGAGGCCTTGGACCTTTGCGAAGCCTACGGAACGCAGACGACGCTTGTGGGGTTGGAGTGGGCTGGGCCTCAAAGTCTTCTTCCTCCTGAGGGTGATCCGCCCATGACTCATCTTGTGCCATTGGCGTCAGAGGACGACCAATGCTGATGAGTTCGCTTGTTTCAAGCTGAGGAAGGGCTGCACCATCTTGTACATTGTCCTAGTGACCAGTGTCTTTAGAAGCGATGAGGTCGGCTGCTGGAATGTTTTCAGCTTCAGGAGCCTCTGTGGGAGCAGGCTCATGAACTGTCAGCTGACGTTCTGCATTGGGGTGAATGACAGAGAGGGGTTCAACCATCAAGGGCTCTGTGGGAGCAGCCCGAGCTTTCTTGATCTTGCGCTTCTTCTTGGTGGGGTCAGAAGGAGAGGCTTCAGAGTGTTTCCTCGTCCTAGCTTCAGCCTCTGCATTCCGTGTCTTCTTAAGCTCTGAAGCGGTTGACCGGCTCTTTGGCTTCGAGCCAGTCGTGGCGGTTGGGAAGACAATCGGAATAGCTTCTTTTCTTGGTGCCTCTGGTTCATTCACAGCAGGCTTCTTCTTCTTCTTCGCAGCCATCTTGGGGTCGATGCCAGGACGCCCAAGTACCTTGCGCTTCTCGGCCTCATTGTAGGCCTGCACACATCGTTCTGCCAGAGACTTCATCCGCTCACGCGAGCCCTGAGCTTCAGCACGCTTCTTCAGGAAATTTTCCTTGAGCTCATGCAACATGGTTTTGAAGCTCTTCACTTCCTGCACGCTGAGCCTGGCCATGTGCTTCTTGAACTGAGCCTTTTCATGATCAATTTTCTGCTTCAGCTCAACTATGCGCTGAGCAATGGCAAGTTCTGAAGCAATTGCGCCTTGGAAGGCGACACTGAGGCCGACAGGCAGCTGCAGATCTTTGAAGCTTATGTCTGGGGAGGCAAACCATTCGTCGATGAAGTTGTGGATGATGGCGACATCAAAGAGAGGCAAATTGTTGAAGATTTCAGCTTCTTCTTTGCTTTTGATAAGCTGCTCTAGAGCGTCATCTCCAAGATCTTCATCGCTTGATAGATCAATGGCTTCGCTGCGCAGAATGGCAGTAGCAGTGAGCTCTTTGCTGGTTTGTTGTTGGGGCTCCTTTTCTTTCTGGGGCTTGGAGACGCGGGATACGTCTTCAGACTGCACACTGACTTCAGGAGGTGCAGTTTTCAATGGCTTCGCCCTTGAGATTTTTGAGGCAGGGGCTGGCTTTGAAGCTTTTGGCTTCTTTGACTGCTTTGACTTCGGCACAGCAGGAGCTTCATCAGACTCAGAGTCAGCTGGAGGGTCATTCACGGCAGTCCCTTGGACTAGGATGTGGGTGATCAGGCCCTCATG